>NC_056733.1:650889475-651099475 GCF_019279795.1 Protopterus annectens | reverse complement strand
ATATACCATGGAACACAGTGAAGACAGTCATCAAAAAGTGGAGAAAATATGGGGCAACAGTGACGTTGCGAAGAACTGGACATACCTCCAAAACTGATGAAAAGACAAGCCAAAAAACTTGCCAGGGAGGCTGCCAACAGACCTACAGCAACACTGAAGGAGCTGCAGGAATTTCTGGCAAGTACTGGTTGTGTACTACAAACTCCTGTATGCGCCCTATGTTTGGACTATGGGGTAGTGTTGCAAGATGGAAGCCTTTTCTTACACAGAAAAACATCCAGGCCCAGGTAAAATTTGGAAAACAATACATCAAGCCTCCCAAAAGCATGTGGGAAAATGTGTTACAGTCTGATGAGACCAAAGTTGAACTTTTTGGCCACAATTCCAAAAGGTACGTTTGGCACAAAAACACTTTGCATCACCAAAAGAATACCATCCCCACGGTGAAGCATGGTGGTGGGAGTATCATGCTTTGGGGCTGCTTTTCTTCAGCTGGAACTGGGGCTTTAGTCAAGGTGGAGGGAATTCTGAACAGTTCCAAATACCAGTCACTTTTGCCTCAAAACCTTCAGGCGTCTTCTAGAAAGCTGAAGATGAAGAGAAATTTCACCTTTCAACATGACAACGACTCCAATCATACATCCAAATCAATAAAAGAACATCTTCACCAGAAGAAAAATAAGTTTTGGAATGGCCCAGCCAGAGCCCAGACCTAAATTCAATAGAAAATCTATGGGATTAACCTGAAGAGGGCTGTGCACAAGAGATGCCCTCGCAATCTGACAGATTTGGAGCACTTTTGCAAGGAAGAGTGGGCAAACGTTGCCAAGTCAAGATGTGCCATGCTGACAGACTCGTACCCAAGAAGACTGAATGCTGTAATTAAATCAAAAGGGTGTGCACACTTATGCAACCAGCTTACTGTACATTTATTTTTTATATTTTTTCCCCTAACAGATTTGTTCGTTCTTCAATTGAATTGTACAGGTTATAAGTCACTTTAAAGGTGGTAAAAGTTTTGAAATGATTTATTGTGGTCTCATTTTTATATCACAAAAACCTGGCATTTTAACAGGGGCGTGAACACTTTTTATATCCACTGTACATATATATCAAAAGTCGGAGTATAATTAAAGTTCATGAAAATTAGTACTGTTTCACTCTTTTATGTTACCCAAAAGTGCTCACCACAGCACCCACAATGTGCCCAGAAATGACTCTCCCTGTAATTCACATGGAGTTACATGTACTGGTAGCATATCCGAGTACGAGTGTATATTCTTTTTTCATTAGACCCATTGTTCCTTGTACAATTGGAACTGTTTGAGTATCTTTCTTTCTGTCTTCAAATCCTGTTATACGACTTTGTGTCTCTCTATATGTAAGACACTGTAATCAATAGGTGTTGCAATTTCAATGATCAGTGATACTTTTGTCTTTTTTTTTCATGGACTACTATATCTGATTTTCTCTCATCTAGTTTTTGAACTGTTCAGAATGGGTGATCCCATGTGATGTACACTTTTTTTTTTAAACAAGAAATATCTTTATTAAATGATTATGTATAACATAGGCAATCATACATTTATTTAAATGAAAACAAAACAATATTGATGTAATTTTAGCTGTAAACATCATGCTTCACTTATAATCTGTCCAGTCATTGTCAAACATTACATAACTCATTCAAATCCTACCTTCTTGTAAACCTCATTCCTCCTCTGCATGCAATTTTCCCACAATTCTCATTTTTTCTTTTGCTCCTATCCTTTTCTAAATATTCCAGTTCCAGTTGTTTTATCTCTGTTACTATACTCACTACTTCTAGCAAAGTTTGTTTAGACTAACAGTTCCATTTTCTAGTATTTGCTTTTTTAGCAGCCACCATAATTAGACACAGCAAGACCTTACTATGTCCAGGCAATGCTGAATCTGTATAATAGCTCAAAAAATCAGTTCATTAGTTGCATCAATTTGCTCAATTAGTATCTCTGACAGAGCAGTCTGCAGGGAATCTTTAAAGTCTTCCAACTCATTATACTCCCAGAAAATGTGTTCTCAATTACCTCTTTCTTCCTCATCACACCTCCAACATTTGCTGTCTACCTGAGCAAAAATTCTTTGGAGTCTGCTTGGGGTATAAAAATACCCATGAAACCCTTCCAAGCAAAGATCCTAAATCTTCTAGACTTTGCTGGATATTTGGCAGACATTGATATATCCCCCATTGTTTCTTTGTGAATTGATTATCTACGTCTTTCTTCCAAAATCATTTCTAATCTTCTCTTATTGATTCTTATAGTTATGCAACATTTTGTATTCTTTACTAGTAATTCCCTTTTTAACAGCAGCTTCTGTTCTAGATTCTACTAAAAACTCTACCAGTGCTGGTTTTCACTAAGGAATCCCCTATTTGTTTTTCTTTGCCTACAGTCTGCTATCACTACTTGATAGGGAAGGCAGTCTCCAGCCTGTAGTTCAAATAAATTCATGGCCTTTTCCCATTCTATAATCTTTCCCTCGAATTTAGTTCCAGTATCGAGATTCTTTTGCCAGTTTTCTTCAATAAATTCCAGTCCCCTCTTGCTAATTGTCTGTATCCCCAATTGCAGTCCTCCCTATCATAAGAATCTCCTTTCTCCATTCCCATGCTGGCTTAGTTCTTAGAATACTTTTTGCTACATTACGAATGTATTCTGTATGGTTATTGTTCTTCTTAAGGATCGGCATCCAAAATCCAAGTCTCTCCTTGTTTCTTGAGCTTCTCCCCTGTTTCATCATCATCCCTTTCCACTTTGAATTAGGTTTCTGCTTGTGCTATGTATAGGAGTCTTAACTGTGTAGCTCTGAAATACTGCTCCAAATTGGGTAATACCAAACTGCCTCGTTCGATTAGAAGAATCAACTTATCCCACTTTACTCGATGTCTTCCCCTCCCAGATAAAAACCTTCAGCTCTTTATTAATTGCTATCCACAACTTCTCCTCTGGTTGATCAAAATATGCCTGACCTATTTAAAAAAACTAAAGGGACTAAAAACATTTAATTGCTTGTACCTTGCTATCTATTACCCATACAACAGAGCTTCCAATTTCTAAGCTTTTGTATTATCTTTTATTTAGTCTTTCCCCACGTACCTTCAGCTGTCACACCAGAATCCTTTTTAATCCATACTCAAGTACTTAATTTTATCATCTTCCCATAAATATGGATATTGCTGAACCAATTTGTGTTAGCATACATAATTTAAAGCGATTTCCTTTGTTTTAGATTAATTTTGTATCCTGAAAAGATTTGAAACATCAAAATGTTCCACAACACTTTTGAGCCCTAAACTGGAAATACTCCCTCCTCAGCTTAAACAAGCAAATAAGACTTCTTATGAAATTCTTCAAAGCCAACTATAAATCCAGACTAGCTTCCTCAAATACAGGTAACCATAAGGAGTTCTTTAGTTACATCCATAACCTAAAAAGAAAGGCCCAGATTTGTGCCAAACTGGTAGTTAATGATACCGCGTATACCGAGCCTGTGGACATTGCTAACCTGTTAGCTGACAAGTTCTGTGAAAACTTCACTCCCCTTTCCCTGACACACTTACCCCAAGACATCCCCACCATCTATGCCCTACTTTGTATCTCTAAAGAGCAGGTCGTGAATGCCTACTCTAAGGTCAAAAACACAGCATCCATAGGACCTGGTAACATCCCAGACTGCGTCCTACATGGGCTCAAACAAGAACTAGCAATGCCATCGGGTACTCTCTTCAATCATTGTCTAAGCACTGGCTTTATCACAGCTGAATGGAAAAACGCCACCATTACCCCCTTGCACAAAGGTGGTGCTTCCACGGACTCCAGGAACTATAGACCTATTAGCCTGACTAGCCTTATCTGCAACGCCATGAAGAGAAACATCATGGACCTTATCAGCAAAGATATTGGTAACCTCCAAACACTTGACCCTACTCAATTTGGATTTGTCAAGGGGAGGTTATGCTTATAAACCTGGTGGACTTCTTTGAGACAGTCGCCAAGGCCCCTGATGAGTGGAAATCTATGCATGTATCCTACCTAGACTTAGCTACGGCTTTTGACATTATCCTCCACTCATGGTTAAGTGACAAACTCACCCAGCTAAGTATTAACCCATATATCATTAGATGGGTCGCTAACTGGCTCATTGATAGAACCCATATAGTCAAAAAAGGGAAATCTACCTCCAACAGCAGACCTGTAACCAGTGGTGTTCCACAGAGATCAGTCCTGGGACCTCTACTGTTTGGAATCTATTTCTCTGAAGTGCAAGCTAAAGGTAAAGGTCTGTGGCTGACAAAGTTTGCTGATAACTGCAAACCTGGAGAGGTCATAGAATCTCCAAATGATATCAACATCCTACAAGAGGGTCTTAAACAAATGACTGGTGCCAAAGTCATGGCCTTAAACTCAATGCAAAAAAAATGCATCATTCCCTTTCAGTAAAAGTGATGTTCCTGCTAACTACCACATCAATAACACCACCCTAAATGCACACTTAGTGGTGAGACACCTGGACAGGTTGACCGCAAACTTACCTTTGATCACCATGTCTCCACAGTGGTAGGAAGGGCATTCTATACTGCTCATCTCATAAGTAATGGCATTGCCTCCAGAAAAAAAAAAAAGAATTTATAACCTCCCTGTACTCTTCCCTCATCAGGCCAGTAATGGAGTATAATGCTCCTTTTGGAATGTACCTTACACCAAGCACTTGCAGCAATTGGAGAGACCACAAGGAAAATTCAAGGTCTTTAGCATTTGTCCTACAAGGATCATCTGAAATCACTGTCACTTTTTTCTGTTTCATACAGACTACTCAGAGGTGATCTCTGTCTTGCATACAAGGCAATCTTTGACCCTGTTTCACTGGAAATGCTGCATATCGCAAGTCAAATGGTACACAGGTTATTCACTCTAATTACCTTAACCTGGTATGTGGCATTAGTAGAACCTGCTGAAGGGAAAGATTAGTCTCCCAGAGGTTGCCACACCTTTGGAACAGACTCCTGCTTCATGTCAAGCAGAGCACCTCACGGACCCTCTGCAAATACAAAATGGATGATCAGATGGGTAACCGTAAATTCACCCCAGGGGATCCACCTATGTCCCTATTGGACAGGGGTGACAGGTACTGATTGTGGAAATAAGGGTAAAACTTGGCTAGGCTTGTAAGGGCCCTAGGGTCATTAGCCTAGTAACCTCCTATGATCCCATGAGGCTTCAGTAGGGAAAACCTGATTTGCCAGAGTGAATAACAGACAATGAGGATCACTGTGGTCTATCATCAGATTAACTTCTGTATAAATCTGGGTACTGCAGCAAAAGGAAGAAATGTGCGAGAGAGCTCGGGCAGCCACTTCTCGACTAGATCTATTTCCAGGGACTGCCCCTTTGGGTGGATCAGAGCGAAGTAGTTGTTACACTTGGTTTTGTCTAGGGAAATGAAAAAATAACAGCAAAGTCCCAGTGATGGAAAATCTGACATGCCACCAATGGACTGACAGACTACTCGTAAGGTGTCAGAATGGATCTAATGATCCTGTCAGCAATACAGCTGGTCCTCCCAAGAATATGAGTTGCTACTGAAGGAATGCAAAGAAATCACCCATTGCCACACTTCAATGGCTTCTCAACATTAAGGGGGTAGGACCTGGTTTGTTCTCGCTTGCTGATGTACCAAACTATTGTCATGTTGTCAGTTTGTATACAAATCACTCATAGGGACAAGTCATCTTGTGGTTCCATGCAAGGAAGACTGCTCTCATTGCCAGGACATTGATGTGAAGGTTGGCCTCCTCTTGCATCTATAAACCTTGGACCATCCTCCTTGGATAATGGCCCACCCACCCACCCACTCAAAGGAGGAGTCAGCCGTGGTTACCATGCCGTAGGGGTGGCATCAGAAATAGTCTTCCTAGGAGAACAAAGGGGGAAGCTAAGCACTAATGAAGTAGAACTTTGCAAAAAGGAGTGATTATGAGGGCAGAACAATATTTTAAATGGGACCACTGTGCTCTGAGTAGCCACTGTAGTACTCTCATATGGAATCACTGGAAGAAACCATTAGTTTTAGGAATTTGACTAGGACCACTGATGGAGAACAAAGGGCAGTGCTCTGAACTGAAAGTGGTTTACTCCCAAGCAGAAGAGTAGGATCGTCTGGATGCTTTGGCTATATAATCATCCTGAAAATCGATCAAGCAAATTTGGTAATTTGCTTGTAGATAAGGCAAAACTACTTGCAGTTAATGCAACACTGGCCTGAGATACCTGGCTTTCTTCAGAATCAAAAAGAATTTAGAATAAAAACCTAACCCTGTCTGATCTGGTGTGACCGCTTGAATGGCTTTTATACCATTCAAGAAGTCACATTCTGGCCGCTATTTGCTGACAAGGTGGCACGTTTTAAGTGGCTGACGTAGCAGGGGAGGAGGAGGAAGAAGGGAAAACAGAACTGTATAGCCACTGGATATCATCCTTCTTACCCAAGAATCACGAGTGATGGTTATGTACACAGGACAGAGGGGAGCAGTTGGTAGCTTTTCAGTGATGGTTAGGCTGTCACAGAAAAGCCCAAGATATCCCTGGTTATGTGGGTCCCAGAGACCCTGGGGTCTGCACTATTGAAGCCTTTACTTTTCCATGGTCACCCATATCAGAAGTGGCTTTGGCGGTTTGATGCTGGAATTTTTTTTTTAAATCACAGGGATTTGGACCCCTTTTGGTTTCTGTTGTAAGATCGTTAAGGGTCCCAAATTTAATTCCTAAAGCAGACAGCATCTTCCCATCGTGCTCACACTTCTACATTCTCTCTCTAATGTATGGACCAAGCAAGTAAGATCCATCATATGGGGCATTCATATAAGATACATTAAAGTGGTCTGCAAAGTTGTACAGGTGAAGCTAGGTATGGTGTCATCACTATGCCTGTGATTGCTGCTCTTTCTGCTCCATCAGCTGCATTACATATAAGCTGCATGAAAAGGTTGGTGATACTGAGCATGGTGCCAAAGGTGGAATTTAGCTGCTTCTTAGGGTCAGGGGTGGGCAGTCTTTTCAAAGAGACTAGTGCTTACTCAACTTGGTCTCTGAAAATGGTTCATATGCGAAATGTGTAGTTCAAAAGCAGAGAGAAAAAGTGCCTACACCACACGCCTGCTTCCCCATCCTGTTCATCACCCTAGACTCCTTTGTTGGGTGGATGGACAGCTGCTGATGCTATGTCAGCTTTTTCTTTAGTTGCCACTACCACAACAGTAGAATCAAAAAAGGGACCCTTGCACCAAAATCTTCTGTGTTTGGGGACCTAAATATTTTGTCTGTCTTTCTTGGAATACTTTCAGAGTCACTGGGTTCCTGCCAAGCTCTCCCGGTGACCAGATCAATAAGGCAGTTTTGCTGGTGGTACCACCTAAGGAGGAGAGGGTGTGGACATAAATGCCTCATACAGGACCTCCTCATCCAATGAGGGTGGGACTGTAGGCCAGTATCTCCTCTGTCATGTCACAAGGTTCTTACTGAAATTGAGGTCTTTTGGGGGGGACTGAGGGAACCCTCTTGATCATCCAAGCCTGGATCTAAAGTGATCAGCTCTGTAGGAGAGTCAAAAGGCCTCCTTTTGAAATTCCTCTTTTTCGGTAAGGTCTTTTTCCTGATCAATGTAAATGAAGGTACTACAACTGAACAACTGCCTTGGGAATGAGATCTTGGAAACCTTCTGGCCCAGCCTACTGGAGGCAATGTAAGTGAATAGCCGGGCATCTTTCCTGAATAGCTTAGTCTTGTGAATGTAAAAAACTTAACTGACTGTGTACATCTACAATATGCAAAATATAATCTGCTTTATTAGAGTAATTTGGGAAGAAAACTAGCAAATTAATATGCTGGAATAAATTTCATTTCTGTAGCTACTTTTGGAATAAAGGAAGAGTTGCCCTGAGAGACTACCTTTATGAAAAATGATGTAGGAAGACAATAAGGCCTGCAGCTCTGATAGTCTCCTGGCTGAAGCAATGGTCACCAAAATTGTTTTCCAAGAAAGAAACTTCAATTGTGCAGTGGAAACTGGTTCAAATTGGGCCTTGGTCAAAGCATCCAAGAGAAAATGCAGATACTATAGCTATACAGGGTCTTTCACAAGTGACCAAAGGAGAAATATTCCTTTAAGAAAGGCCTTGTTAACTTGAGAGAGTCCTCAAAACCCAACATGAAAACTGGAAATAGCTGCTATTTGAATCATGACAGTGGAAAAACTGGCACCTGCTTGAAGAACTGGGACTGCAGAAATCGAAGAAAGTCGGGAAGCGTTGTACAAAAAAAGTCAATATCCTGAGTATTAGCCCAAAAGCCAAAGTGTTTCTATTTACTGTGACAGATCCTCCATGTAGTATCCCTTCTTGGAGGACAAAAGAATCTTGACCACTTCAGAGAGATGACAATTTCTGGCCATCAGAACTGGATAAACCATGCAGTTAACCTTAAATGTGGCATGCCCAGGGGAGGCTTGCCAAATAGGTGAGTGAATGGGATGGATCCAAAAGCCAAACTGGCTTCAGAAAAGGGAACCAAATTGATCTGGGCCAGAAGGGGGCTATAAGGATGACAGCTGCTTTGCATCTTAATGCTTTCTGGATGAATCTGGAAATTAAAGGGAGAAGGGGATAGGCATAGTGTACCACCATAGGCCATTACTGACACGGAGCACTCCTGGGTGACTAACCCAGAGGGGGGATCAAGGCAAAGAATCTGCTGCATTTGGCATGCTAGGGAGAGGCAGAGATATTGCAGTAGAAAGTGCTCCAATGCTGAAAAATCTGGTTGGCTACAGATGGGCTGAGGGAAAACTCGTGAAGTGTAAGTGAAGACTTGCTATGCCTCTCCACTAGATAATTGGTAACTCCAGAATGTGTGTTGCAAAAAGAAAAGTGATTGGAGGCCATCACTCATTGCCATACCTTCACTGCCTCCTGACACAGTGGATAGGTTGTGGTTCCTCCTTGCTGGTTGATGTACCAAACCACAGTCACATGCTGTCCTTTTGGACACACACACCAAGGTGGTCCTGAATTCCTGCAACACAAGGACAATCGCTCTCAATTCCGGTATATTTTTGTGAAGAGAAGCCTCTAAGTCAGATAACTGAACTTGGACTAGCCACCCCTTGTAATGGCTCCCTTACCCAAGGGAACATGCATCTGTGATCAATGCAGCCCTGGAAGCAGGAGTTATAGTTTCCCCTCGTATACAAGACGGGACTGAAGCCACTGTCTTCAATGAGACCTGCAAGAATCCATGACAAGGATGGTTTTGGAGAGAGAATACTTTATTTTATTTACTTTGGGAATAAGGGGAAGCAGATGATTCACACAAAGGAGACCAGAGGGCCAGGCATGGACTAGAGCATCTCTGAGGAACTCCCCCGGAGGGGGGATCAGAGTGAAGAACCCACTGCACTTAAGTGTTGGAAGGAGAGGAGACAAGATCGCAGCAAGGCCAACCCTATTTTAGAAAGATCTACTCCACTACTGACGGATTCAGAGACCACACTTAAGGCATCAGAATAGATTGGCTGAGCCTATCCGCCAGGATGTTGGACTTCTCCGGAATGTGCATTGCCACTAGAAAAATGGCCAGTGGAGACTGCCCACCCCCACAATCTCATGGCCACACAGCAGAGAGGATAGAACCTGGTTCCCCGTGTTTGTTGATATACCAGACCACTGACATATTGTTAGTCTGTACAGCAATAGTCCCCCGAAGAAGAGAGATACGGACAGCTTGTAACACCAAAAGCACCACCCTCATCTTCAGGACACTGATATGCAGATTGGTCTCCAGAGCAGACCACATGCCTTGGACCATCCTTCCCATGCAATGCCCCCCACCCGAGCAGAGAGGAGTCAGTGGTCACCGTGATCGTGGGAGAGGGAAGAATAAACAGTCAACCAAGAAGAGGGTCCTGGGAATGGAGCCACCAAAGAAGGGAGTCCCTGCAAACACAAGACAGTCGAACAGAATGGGATAGAGGAAGGTCTAGCAGGGACCACTGGACTCTCAAGTGAAGGCGTGCAGTTGGGGCAAGGGTGATCGTGGCCGCCATGGACCCTGATGCCTGAAAAACTAAGCCCGCCATGGGAAATTAGGTTAGACGAATGTCCTGTACAGGACAATGGAGTGAAGAGAGTCAGTCTGGAAGCAGGAAAACTTTGCTTTGTATAGTGTCTAGTCGGGCCCCTATGAAACCCACCACCTGAACTGGTGCCAGTTGGGATTTGGTGAGATTCATGGTAATACCCAGGGATGGCGGCTAGAAGAAGGTAATCTCTGGTCTGTATTACCAATGCCTAGAGGGAGTGGAGAGGAGCCAATCGTTCAGATAGGGAAAAAACAGAAATCCCTGCAGCTGCAGGTGAGCCGCCACTACTTTGGTAATCACCCGCAGGAAGTGATGAGTCCAAAGGGGAGTACTCTGAACTGAAAATGATTGGCTCCCAGCCAGAAGTGGAGAAACTTCTGGGAGTGCCTGTCCATCTTAATGGCATAGCACATGTCCTGGAAGTCTACCATGCAACAGCTAGTCGTTCATCTGCAGGAAGGGCAGAATGGACTGAAGGGTGACCATCTGAAACTTTGCCTTGGCAACGGACAGGTTCAGGGTTGACAGATCCAGAATGGGTAACAAGTCACCCATTTTCTTTGGCAACAAAAAAACCTGGAATAAATGCCTGATCCGAACTGGTCTGGGGGGGATGAGCTGGATGACTTGTTTTGCAAGCAGCCTGGCAATTTCTGTGGCTGTCTCCTCCTGCTGACCAGGGGGAACGTCCGGGAGGTGTCTGGGTGGAGGGGGGGGGGTGAAGAAAGAGGACAGAGTAACCTCTGGATATGATCTGCAGAACCCAACGATAATTTGTAATGGACTCCCTAGCTGTTGGGTGCAGAGATAGGTGCCCCCAGACTGCCTGCAGAGAAGAGCAGTCAGGCAATCCTTCAGGAATGTTGAAAGGGTTTGTCCGGGAAAGCATCATGAGACCCTTGGTTCTTCAGACCCCCTCTGCCAGGAGGGATTTCGCCTGTCATATCCCCCTCTGCCCCTGGTGGAAGACATATCCTGAGACTTCCGGAACCACAGCTCCTTTACACCACGCAGATTCCTTGAAAAGGATTTTTGTGGAGTGAAGAAGCGGATCCCGATGGCAGACAAGGTCTTCCTGTCTTTCTCGCTCTGGGTTAACATATCATGAACTGTCTTTCCAAACAAGGTGGGACTGTCGAAGGGAGCATTCGTGAAAGACTCCTTGAAGAGCTCAGAAAAAACACAAAGGCAGAGCCAGGCATGTTGCCTAACGGCCACACCTGTAACTGCAGCTCTCGAGGCACCCTCAGTAGCATGTGAGAGAATCCTCATGGACGTAGTAGAAGTGACGGTGGCCATACAGAAGGAGAAGACCTCCTCCTCCTCTGCCAACATGGACCCCGGGGCAGAGTCAGCGACCTCCCTGACCAGGTCTCTCTGCTGTCTGATGACATGTGCAAGGTAATTCACAGCACATAAGGCAAAAGTGGCTGAAGCGTAGGCCCGCTTTCTGAAATAATCCATCGCCCGAGACTCCCTGTCTGGGGGGTGGACTGAGGAGCTCTACTGAGCCAGCTCCTTCTTGGTGGCTGCCGCAACCACCATGGCATCGACTGGGGACCCCCCCCCCCGACCCAGTGGGGATTGTCAGATGGGGAGCTTAGGACCTTATCCGGACATCTGGGGATAGGCTCAATCATGTCCAGTTCCTTCCATGCTCTACAGGAAATAAGATCCACTAACGGATCCATAGGGGGGACACCCAGGAGGTAGAAGGGCCTGTGCCAAATGCGTCCAGGAATACAGACCCGTCAGGACAGCGCTTCAGGGTAAACCACCTACCGTTTTGGCCCAGGATCTCGATGTCCCCAAAGGAGACATCCTCCGGGGGTGATAGAGGGGAGCTCTCCCCTTCCTCCAATTTGGTATCATCGGTGAGACTCCGTCAGGGAGTGTAAGTGCCTCCTCTTTCCATATGCTTCCAAGGGAACTCCTCGGGGGTGGCTCCGGGGAGGATTCAGAAGCTTCAGGAACTTCCAAGATCAGAACATCCTGGGGCAAACTGGCAGCAGGCTGTTCCCGAGGGGGCAGGATGGAAAACTCCGGCTCAAAAAAAAAGAGGGAGCCAGGGCAGAATCAGAGGATGAGGCCCGGAGGAATTTCAACGTCATTCTGTCCACTTCGGCTTTGGAGAGACTCCGAGCAGACTGGACTAAAAAGGTTACCAACACCAGCCTAGAGACAAGCCAAGGAGAGGTAGCGGTGGGGAACCGAGCCAGACAGGTCTCTGGCTTCAGGGAGAAGCACAGAGGATGAAGCCAAGGGGAACTTCAGCTTGGATCTGGATGGGAATTAGATGGGGGCTCAGCCAAGAAAGAGCACTCTGGAGACTTCTTCCTAGGCTGATGCAACTCTTTGGAGCACACTCTCTCTCCATCCCCGGGCTTCTTAGCGGGAGGTTGAGTTCTAGAAGCCGGGGTGACAGGAGAAGCAATAGACTCTGTGGGAGGCAGGAGAAGGCCCTTTAAAATAAGCTTATTCCTCCTGTCAATTAAAGCACAAGGGTTGAAGCCTGTGCAGATCGAGCATGAGAAATTTAGATGGGTGACTCCCAAACAGATTGCGCACAGATTGTGTCCATCGGAGGGAGACAGCTTATGCCCACACTCTGCATACTTGGACTTTGGAGCTGATGCTGGAGTATACAGCCGAGTTGGATCCCTGCCAGATCAGAATCCCTCATGTTGAAGATTAAATGAAAACAATTTAAAATCTGGATTTTATAAATCACAATAAACAGTGGCTATTAAGTTTGTAATATTTTAATTTACCATATCTCATCAACTACTCAAGTTACACACATACTGTTAGCAATATTTTATCTAGCTAAGAGTTTTCATATGAGAATAAGCAGTTCTATCTGCGCTACTTGCTTGTCGAGATATCTAGAAAAATATGAAATTTCTGACACTGCAAATTATTATATGAACGATTAATCTCTTTACCTGAACTAGACAGAGGTCAAATATCAATACAGGTGTGTTTGCCATAGTGATGCTTTAATATGAGATATTTTAATACTTAGTATGTAGTATGGTTTTGAAATCATTAATTGTAAATATGAAAAAGCAATATTTGGCACCTACAGGAGTCCGTATGATGTAACTGCAGAAATACCTGCAAGCGTCACTTAGCTGCAATGAGTTAAGGTGACGAGTTTCCAAGCAAGCGTTGAGAGAAGAAACTTGCACTCTTAAGATCTTTGAAACAATGAACTGACAGATCCAACAATTTTTACAGTTGTGCCCTGCACTCGAGCAGAAAAGTTACTGGGAGTGGTGAGCAGTGCAGGAAATCTGTCTACTGCTTTCCCCTCCTCGCTAACATCCAATAGAGCAACAAATAGCAATGTAGCTGAAAAAATAAAGGAAGGCTCCCCAACAGAGCAGTTATCTGAACCCATTAAGGTCAATGGTACTAACAATCATGCAAAGAACAGACAGACTGGTGCAAAACCTGCATTCATACTGGTGGAGAGTGTGTCTGGGATTTATGCTGAATGTCCACTTGTGTAACCTTACGCCCTTGGGCTTAGGTCACACATTGGACATACGGCTCTATGGAAGGTCTTGGCTTTGGTGCCCTAGCCAGACGATCATATTTGGTGAAATAACCCAACAGTTTGAAAAACTGCAACAGTGACCTGAGGAAGGATATCACTATGTTCATTAAGCTCATACAGCTGGTGTGCTTTAAGGATCCAACAATCTCTTAATGCAGTAGTAACCGCTGCAATTACTTTACTAGATCAGAACTATTAACAGAAAAAAAATGACCGATAAAAACATGAATTTAAAACATAAAATGAATAAAATATCAACAAGTCATCAGCAAAAGGAAAGAGGTATAAATAAAAGCTTGCTGAAAATAAAACAGGTTTTAAAATCATCTTACCTGGTGCTATGAAGGCACTATTTACCAGTATTGAAACACCTTCTGGTTTGGGGGCAAGCACTGTTTTTTGGGACTTCAATCTTGTTCTGGAATTTGATGGTGGGACAGTCTGAGGTGGGGTGGGTACTGTAAATGTTAATTGCGACTGTGGCTGAACTGGTGGCTTCTGCTGCATTAAACCACTTTGCACTGAAAGATTACAAGGCACTCCTTGGTGTTGACTGGCAAGAACAAGATTCTGAGACTGGCTAAAGGTAGTAGCAGCAGCATTACAAGTTAAAGTGTCTGAAGCAGTATGGGTAATGACAGAAGATTTCAAAGGACTGTCAAATCCAAACTTTTGTACTTCTGGAGAAGCAAATGCAGTTTGAGAATTCAAGCTTGTAATCTGAGGCACTGCAGGTGAAGCTGTGCGGTGCTGTGTGACAGAAGTCTGTACAGCAGGCAACGGCACTGGGACCATTCCTGTAAATGTCTGTCTGCTCACAAGAGAGTCTTCTGAACTAAATCTTTGAGCTTGAATATAAGCACTCACATCAGGACTCTCCTCACAAAGACTGCTTGCACCACCACTAATTGTTGGACTAGGTCCAGGGGACGGAATTAATTCTTCATCAAGGTTAACTGGAGGAACTGTAACAGACAAGGTGTTTGCTGACAGTGATGCACTCTGCAAAAAAAAATGAAAAAAAAATGATTGGTAACTAGTCACAAGCATTCCTGGAAACAAGCGTTTCAGCTACTGGTATCAGCTGTATAACAGTGTTAAGCTTTTTTCTGCCTATACTATAAAGTTGTGAGGTGTACTTAGTGTTACAGCACTCTTATGAAATGGGCCTTTGTAGCAGCTAAAGTGAGGACTGAAAGTTGACATTTGTTACAGGATGCCAGACTATTTTTCTAAGATATTTAGATATATGTTCTGGTACCAAGGGTGGCCCTTTTCCTGACACTTCCTCTTCTTCTTGAACAGAAAAAGGCAGCAGGAATAGCACAACAATAATCTCTCTAAACTTAAGAATGAGAGACAAAAAGCTGGGAGAACACAGGCAGATAAGTATCACCTGCTGCAAGAGCCCATACAAAAAAAACTACAATTATGGTAGATAATTCACACCATATTTTAAGTACGGCAGCAATAGCAGATAAATTCATGACAGGAAAAAAAAAAAAAGACAGCAAGCAAAACCAAATTCCATGAAAGAAAAAATTACCAGGAAAGTTAAAAACTTTTTAAATAAAATGATAGTACAGACAACAAATCATGGCATCCAAAGAATGAATATGAACTTTAGCATAACGAATATACCACTAATATAGCAACATTTGCAATATCTACATTAAAGCCATACAGGAGAGGAGGGCACACAACACTTATCTAATGGGGTAACATGATTAGTTACTTGTCTGTAGTCAGCATTTCTCAATCTGTGTTATTTGGCAAAGTAAAATAAGAGTAGATATTTTTCTTTTGAGAAAAAAGTAAAATGCATTAACTACTCTCAGAATTAGAAATTATGAAGCCTCCACTAGGATGTCACTAGGCATATGTAAACACACACACAAAAAAAAAAAAAAAAAAACAGGTTGCTTGTCAAGCAGAGAGACTTCTCCCTCTCTCTTTTCAACTGCCAATGTTCAGCAACTCAAAAACAGGTCAGCTCTGAATCGCCTGTCACCTCCCCATCTCAAAAGGGGTCTGACAGAAGAAGCAGAGAAGCCATTTTGGAGCAGACTGATGCATTGCAACTCATGGTAACTAAGATGGCTTCTCATGCTGGCTGGAATTTTTCATATTTCAGAGGACACCCCAAAACTGCAAGCAAAAACCAGTCCCCTGTCTCTGGGTCTAAACTTTTATTGCTTTTGCTCCCAGTTCCCTATAAACCATTAAGGCGCCCCTCCATCCTCTACATGATCCATTAGTTCTTACAAGAAGCAAGAACTCCATCTTCCAATTGTTGTTCTCACAAATGAAAGGAGAGGGATTGATACTGATGGCTGCAATCACCTCCGAGAACCAGAGTTAGCCCCAACTTTTCCCTATTTCACATGCACAACAGCATGCTCAAGGATCACCATGCATCATTCACTTCCACCTAACAAAAAACGTCACCCTGGACATGGGCATTGCATCCTTCTCCCTGACAGAGCTGAGTGGGCACTGCCTAATCATTCCTGTTCCCTTCTTTCAGCAGTTTCACCAGCACCTAAGTCACTACCTGAAATGGGTCATAGGCAGGACATTATCCCAGCACACCAATAGACAAGATGCTTCTAAGAATGGAAACCCCAAATTAGTCTTAAGACCTGGAGAAACTATCCAAACTATAGTGTTTTACAAAAGTATGCAAGGTACACCATGTTGCTAAGCAAATTTCATCCGTTGCTAGGTTTTATAGGAAAGTTGCAGAGGTTGCCTAAGCCTGAAGTGTGTGCCTCTTAGTTTGTTGGGCAAACATGTATTTAATGGATTGGTAAACAAAGTGATACAATCTGACAACCATTTGGATAATGAAACTTTGGTCACTTTCTGAACTTTTTTCTGTTCTGGAAGAATGACACAAATAATTGGATATCCTTCTGAATATCTCGGATTTGTGAAGGTAAAATTTAAATTGCCTGTGTACATCCATGCAGTGCAGTCTATATTCCTCTTGCTGGATTGATTTAAATGGACTACTGTAGCAATCGAAGGTATAACTGAATTTTCCCCTAAGGAGTACAATGTTCTTATGTAATACAATGAACAGAAACTTGCATGACAATGCATGCAACTCTGATACTCTTCTAACCAATGTAATGGCCACTAGGAAGAGGGTCTCCAGACAATAATTTAATGTCAGCTGTACTAGCAGGCTTGAAAGGAGGTGGGTCTATTTTTTTCAGAAAAAAAATATGTGGAGAAGGATGTTACAAAATGGGTATGTAATGCAACTTCCCCTAAGGAATGCTTTACAGAATACATGGGAAGCTAATGATGACAATGCAAACCCTTGATGGCAGGAATATATTGCTGCTAAATGAACTCTGATGGAGAAGTATCAAGCCACCTTATTAAAATGGGGCTGATAAAAGGGTTAGCAATTGATTGAGAAACAGGGGCCCAAAAAGGTATCAGTATGTCTGCTTGCCCATAAGGAAAACATCATTCATTTATCTCTCTAAACTTCCAGGTCAGAAGTTTTTGAGAGGCTGCAATCAAGTCTGTGAAGATATGTGAAGGCTGCCAGCCTAGCTAGATAGAATTTTGTAGATAATTCTGAAATGTGAGAAAACTGCATTGGATGTTGAACTGCAAAAATGTAACAGTGCACTCTGCTGTAAGAAAGCCGAAAGTCAAGCATTTTATGACTGTTTGATCTCAGGCCTCAGAGCCGTGGTGTCTGAACCAGCAGATTCTTTCTACTGTTTTGAGACCAGAGTTGATTGCTAGATTTTACATATATAATGTTTTTAATTACTTTAGTTTCCTGACCAGGTGCAAGCTTACTAAGAAATGTAAATGTAGAGCTTGTTAGCCTGGGAAACCAGAGAATTGTTAAGAATGATGTAATCTAAAATGAGTCAGCAGGATGTATTATCAATTTAAAGGACTTTCTCAGAGACAGAGAGAGCATTTTGGATTTTGTTTAAAGCTGACAACTCACCAGTACTATGCTTTGCTCTTTATGTAAGTTTATTTAGAACTCTGATTGCTATTAGACATAGATAGAAAATAGTAAGTTTAGTCTACCTGTTTTTCTGTACTGATGTCAGAACTATTCTACTGTATTTTAAGCATTTTCTTGTGATCTCTGAACGCTTGACTAGCACTGTGTAGTAAGAAGTATTGTCTTGTGTTTTTATTATTTATTATTAAATATTTTAAACCTTTCAACTGTGGCTGTTTTGTGTAGAGATAATTTACGCTCTAAAGTACATTGCACGTATATTGTGATACTGGCCATGCCACTCCAATAGCTTTAGCCCTGGGTAATACTTACTATTTGTATAATATTGCACAGTAATAATTGGACACCCTTTGGTAAGGGCCTTTTTAGTATCTGATATTAGTGGTTGGTGGCAGCTGGTACTACCTTATAAACTGGCAGGAAGGGGCATAGCTGGAGAACCTGTGCCAGCCTTCTCCAGGAGTGTCTATGTGGTTGTATATAACTTTCATCTCAAAGTTTGTGTGTGTCAGCTACTTGGGCAGTGACACAAAGCACTGATTGGACAGAGAGGGTGCTGGAGGTTTTAGCTTGACCATTAGGCTGACATATGGACCATAAAGCTGTGCCAGTGAGGAGTCTTATTGGGGATCTGGAGAGAAAGGGAGAAACCAGCCCTAGACTGACTGATGTATGTGTGTTCTTAACGGAAATTGTACTTTACTGTGTGTGCATTTGTTATCCTTCCCAATGTGGATGCCCCTCACTGGTGTTAGTGGTGAGGATCGAGACTCCTTAATTGCTGGGCCAGTGTACGGGCATCACAAAGTCTCTCTCTCTTGTACTGGGAGCATAGGGTCCCTGGCAATCACTGGAATTGAAGAAACCAAGCAGTTAACCAAAGGGACTGAATGTATGGGTGACTGGAAGGGAGAGAAAGCATACAGGGCTGCTGTGGGGAAAAAAGGTTTTCTTCCTAGATGTGGTCAAAACAAAGGGAACCAAAATTGGCATGGCCAGAATAGGGTTACAAGATGACCTTGGCATTGCACTTACTGGCTTTCTGTAGGAATCTTGGTCTGAGTGGTATGGGGAAAGGCATAAAGAAGCCCTAGGTGACAATCATGGGCAAATGCATTTCTTAGACCCCTCTTGAGGGATGATTAACACTTTTAGCCTTTGATTCATTATTCAGTACCAAAGAGATCACAAGGCTTTTCTCATTTGTGAAAAATTTAGGGCTACCATGAGGGAACAGAATTTGTCTGCTCAATCTGTCCACAATCACATTGAATGTCTGAAATAGTACTTTTCTATGAGAAAGTGACATGAAGAGATGGGCCCACTCCTACAGTCACATGGCTTTTCGACAGAGGAGGAAAGGAGGATACCTTACTGATTGTTTATGTTGTCATTCCACCACCATGTTGATAGACTGGATGGACACTACACCTTGGGGGAGATGGCAAAGCAAAGATGACTGCTCATCTCCCAGACATCGACACTGAACTTGACCCTGTCTGTGGTAAACAACCGCTGGACCATCCTTATTCAAGAAATGCCCCCACCCCAGTAAGAATGCATCCATGTTTAGACTAGTTGTGTGGACTGTGAATAAAGAGATTTTCAGAATTTAGTTTTTCTGGGACTGTCCATCAAGACTGGTGTTTTCAGCAAGTCTTTGAAAGTTTTATGGCGTCCATCATAAGTTCTGTCACTTGACACCACTAAACAATCAGCATTCACTGAAACACTCGTGCAACCTGGCAAAAAGGTCTGTCTGGAAGGTGGCTGCCATAATGCCTAGCACTCTGAGAATTGATGCAGCATCTGCAGCAAGGTTTTGGGAGAGGTCTAACACTTGGGGAAGAATGGTCAGCTGTTCTCCTGTGTCCAACTGGCAGTCTATGAATGCTAGAAAATTAAAAAGCTGTAGTTGGGAATTTAGAAAATTGACTGTGATCCCCAAAATACTGCCTTGCCATACTGAGTTTTACCACTGTAGGTGCAGCAATGAGTGCTGCCTGGAAGGTGGCTGCCATAATGCCTAGCACTTTGCACCAATGCAATATCTGCAGCAAGGTTTTGGGAGAGGTCTAACACTGCTTGAAGTACTGCAGTGATTCTACTTGGGGAAGTATATTCAGCTGTTTTCCTGTGTCCAACTGGCAGCCTATGAATGGTACAAAATAAAAAAGTTCCAGTTGGGAATTTGGAAAAGTACTGCCTTGCGGTAATGACTTTTATCACTGTAGATTCAGTAATGAGCTAGTTTCCCAGGTACAGGATAATTTTTATTCCCAGCAGTTGCATGTGGATGTCAACTGGAGCCATGCATTTGTGTGAACACCTATCAGGCTGTGCAGAGACCAAAGGGCAACTCTATGAACTGGCAATGACTAGTTCCCATGTGAAAGAGAAGAATCTTCTGGATGGCTTGGCTATTTTCACGTGTAAATATACATGCTGGAGATCCAAAGAGCACAGCCAATTTCCTGCCTACATGCAAGATATGATGGATTGTGTTGTGACCATCTAGAAGGACTCCACCTTTCACATATTGATTTAGATGGCTGAAGTACTGAGTCTCTTTTGGGCACCAAGAACCTTGAATAATATCAGGATCATCTATGGTTTGGTGGAACTCAGTGTCTCTCTCCGAGAACGTTTCCACCTTCTGCTGAGCTAGTCTCCTTTAATGGGATGGTACTGATGACAGACAGAAGGGCGGCTGAGCTGGCAGTATTAAAAATGGTATCAAGCAGACATGATATATGAAATAGGACTTCCATGATTCAACTGCCTTGCACAAAGGCCAGCCATACAAGGGAATGCAGGCAAAGTTGTTCTACAGTGGCCTCCGGAGTAGGGCAATTGGGCAATCATTCAGGGTTCATACTGCCCGGACTCAGAAGAGGGACAATGGAATCCTTGTTGAAGTAGTCCACCTCTGCCTTGCTGCTGACCGCTACCATACAAATTCCATCTGTCGCAGCAATTTCCATCAAACTGCTGCTGCTTCTGAGGCTGCTTGGTTTTCAAAACCTGATATTCTTGGCTCCTTTCTGATTTCCTTGGAACAATTATTGGGGAGCATAGAAAGTACATTTGTGTACCTACCATAAATGTAGATATTCGAGTGTATTCACTGTTGCAGTCATTACACTTGGGTTATCCTGCTGGCAGGCGACCCGCAGTCGGCCCGAGTTCCAAAGTCTTGGTCCGGCATCGGTTGCTGTCACCTCTTCCCTGACGTCAGTGCGCCAGGGGTATAAAAGTTGCAACCAACGCTATTTTCTTCAGTTTTTCTTGCCCCAGATGTCAGGTGCCCCCAGATAGGAAGGCTGAAAAGAAAATAATATGCCAAAAAAACATGCATATGTTACTATAAACATTTCCTTCATCTACAAGCAAATACACCACATAGGTTGTATAGAGTTGAGAAGTACAGGAAAGTCCCAGCAAAGAAAAGGGGGATGGTGAGTGGGTAACCTGGACTGCAACAGTGAATACACTCGAACATCTACATTTATGGTAGGTACACAACTGTACTATGTTCATCGTGTTTCACTGTTGCAGTGATTACACTTGGGTAGTATCCCAAAGCTGAGGTTGGGTGGCTGGGTCTAAATTGGATTTGGCAAGGCTAACAAGCCCTGCTGAACTGCAGTGGCAAAGCCTGCTCTGGATTTGGAGTAGAGAGGTAAGTGGCAGTGCTTGGTGAAAGTGTGCACTGAGCTCCAGGTTGCAGCTTCTAATATGTCTTTGGTAGGTATTCCTCTGAGGAAAGCTGCTGAAGTAGCTGCTGCTCTGGTAGAATGAGGCCTAATGCCTGTAGGAACAGATTTGCCATGTTGTGCATAACAGAAGCGGATGCAGTGTCCTATCCATTTGGAGATTGTCTGCTTTGTAATAGGCTTTCCTTGTGATCCTGCAGCATATGCTACAAACAGTTGCTCAGTTTTTCTGAAAGCTTTTGTTTTGTCCAAGGAGAATCGTAGCTGCCTGTGTATATCCAAAGCGTGCAGAAGTCTCTCCCCTCTATTCTGTGGATTTGGGTAGAAAGTAGGTAAATGAATGGTTTGGTTTAAGGCCACATTGGAGACCACTTTTGGCATGAATGTTGGGTTTGTCCTAAGAGAAACCCTGTCCTGATGTAAAATGAGGAAAGGTTCCACAGCCATCACTGCCTGTAACTCTGAGACTCTTCTTGCTGAAGTTATTGCTAGGAGCAGAGCAGTTTTCCATAACAAGAATTTTAGATCGGCTGGTTCAAATGGAGGTAGTGTTAGTTTTTCTAAAACAAAATTGAGGTCCCAAGTAGGTACTGGTGCTCTCCTAGGGCGTCTTATATTTTTTGCCCCTCTGAGGTATTGTAGTAGAGGATGTGAAAAAATAGGAGGATCCATATTGTAATGCGCTGAAATGGCAGAGGCATGGATTTTAATGGATGAAAAAGATAGGCCTTTGTCCAACATCTCAGTTAGGTATTGCAAAATCTGAGGAATATTAGGGACAAGTGGTTCGAGCCCTTGTGCCTGGTTCCAAGCACAGAATCTCTTCCATTTTTCTGCATATGATTTCCTAGTGCTGGGCCTCCTGGCTTCCAAAATAACATCCATAACAGCTTTAGAGAGAGGTGCAGTCTGAGTGGCTACATTATCTGCCATGCTGCCAGGTTTAAGGTTCTGCGTTGACTGCAGAATCTGATTGTTTTGTTGTGTCAGAAGATGAGGGATTTGAGGTAGAGGCCAAGGTGGACCTTGGGACAAACTCTTCAGGATTGGGTACCAGTGTTGGCGTGGCCAGTCTGGTGCAATCAGGATCATTTTTGGCCTCTCTTGTCTGACTTTTAGAAGCACCTTGGTGAGAAGAGGCATTAGAAGGAAGGCATAGATTGTCAGGTCTTTCCATCTGAATGATAGAGCATCCATTTTCCATGCTTGAGAGTGATAACACCTTGTGCAAAATTTCTGTATTGGGCAATTGTGAGGGGAGGCAAAAAGATCTATGTCTGGGCGTCCCCATTTCCTTATTATCATGTTGAACACTTGTGGATTTAGCCTCCATTCATGAGGATCCATTAGATTTCTGCTTAGTTCATCTGCCAGTGTATTTTTTGTTCCTGGCAGGAATTGTGCTTGCAAATGTACCTGGTAGGTCAGTGCTGTGTTCCACAAAGTCATGGCTTGTCTGCATAGGGTGTAGGAATGTGTGCCCCCTTGCTTATGTACCACATAACTGTGGTATTGTCCGTCTTTATTAATAGTTGTCCTGGATGTATTAGGTCCTTGAAGTCTGTCAGGGCATTCTGTACAGCTAGCATCTCTTTTTGATTGATGTGAAGATGCATTTGTTCCTTGGGCCACGTGCCCTGAATACATTTTCCTGCCATATGTGCCCCCCAAGCATAATCCGATGCATCCGTTGTTATTGTCTGCCTGGCTGTAGGTAGGGTGAAAGGCTGTCCCTTGTTGTGGTGACAGGCCTGGGACCACCATCAAAACTCCTGTTGTAGGCAGGGAATCAAGGTTATGACTGTCTCTAGGCTGTGACAATGCTGAGTCCAAACGCTTTTTAGATACCATTGCAGTTTCCTCATATGCAGTTTTGCATATGGAATTAGTAGAATGCATGATGCCATGAAAGTTAGGGCCTGCAGAATTTTTCTTGCAGGGAGCTGGGTCTTTGTTGCCATCATTTGAAAGTAATGAGTCAGTTGCTTTTGTTTGTCTGGCGTGAGATAAGCCATCTGGGCAGTTATATTTAAGCTTGCACCCAGGAGTATTATCTCTTGAGAGGGCACTAGTTTTGATTTCTTTTCGTTTACTGTGTACCCTAGGCAAATTAGCAATCTTTTTACAAATGCCAGGTGCTTTAGAAGAATGTCTTTGCTCTCTGCTTGAATAAGGCAGTCGTCCAAGTAGGGATATATTTGAATTCCTTTTTGTCTGCAAAATGCAATTACTGGTGCCAGGCATTTTGTGAAGACCCTGGGCGCAGTAGATAAGCCAAAGGGCAGTGCAAAGAATCGGTAATGCATTGAGCCTGCTATAAATCTGAGGTATCTTCGGCACGATTGTCTGATTGAGACATGCAGGTATGCCTCCTTGAGGTCCAAAGTTACCAGCCAAGCCTCCTTGCCCAGCATGGGCAGAAGTTGTTGTAGTGTTAACATTTTGAATTTTGGAACATCCAGGAAAGAATTTAGGATAGACAGGTCCAGTATTGGTCTCCAGGCTTTGTCTTTTCTGGGTACTAAGAAAAGTCTTTGAGTAAAATCCTTGCCCCTGTTCTTCTTATGGAACTTTCTGAAGAGCTCCCATATCCATAAGAGCCGCAATCTGTTTTTGTGCCTCTGCCCACTGGTTTTGTGGCAGGTTTGGCATACCCTTTTGGTTTTGGAAGCGTGTGGAAGTGGAATCTGTACCCCTGAGAAACAAAATTCAGCACCCATTGGTCTTGGGTGATCATGTACCAATTTTTTAAGAAAATGGCTAGCTTTCCCCCTAGGGGTGCTGTCAACTGGTAAGACCTTGGCATTTGCAGAGGGAAGTCATTGTGATGGTTTCCTATAAGGTTGTGATTTGTCTTCTCCTCCTTTGGGGGCTGAAGTACCCCATTGTTTACGTCTGTAGGAGCCTTGGGGCTGAGATCTGCCTCTTGGGCATCTGTATCTGCCTCTTTGGGGCCTGTCTGACACCGGAAAGGACCAATTTTTTGAAGGCCAGTTTCTGCTAAATCTAGGTGGTTGAACCTGTAAGAAATCTTTCACCATTTGCATTGACTTTGCTTTATCCTCCATTTAATTTAACACCTCTTCTGCCGTAACACCAAACAAAACATGGTCAGGTAAACTTTGTTCTTTCAACCAAGCATGTCTTCGAATAACAGAGCCTGTAACTGCAGCTCTACAAGAAGCCTCTAATGAATCAAAACCACATTGCGGAGTATGCTTTCCCACTTGTTCAACTGCATGCAATAAATCCTGCATTTCTTTACTGTCAGGACTTTCTATGTTTGTAACCATTTTCTGCTTTAACAATGACATGAGGTACTGTTGATATTTAAGCATGTGAAACTTGACAGTTTAAAGCTCTTACAGCTAAAGTAGCAGAAGTGTCAACTTTTTTCCCCCCATCTGTCCAGAGCTCTGGAATCCCTATCTGAGGGGACAGGATTTTTGGCAGTGGAAGCCTTAACCTCTTTAGGACCCTGAAAAATTGTTTCTGGGTCTGCAGCAGGGTTTTTGTAAAGAAATTTATGAGAGTCAGGGACCCTGTAGTGCCTGTCTGGCTTTACTGGTGCAGGGGGTAAAGAGTCAGGAGACAGACTGGATTCAGAAAAAACATCATCTACAATATCAAGCACAGAGGGGATAGCCAAGGGCCTGTGCTGAGGCAATAAAAGGAAATCTCTGAGCCTTTTCTTGGATTCTGAGTAATCCTGGCTCTCCCAATGGAAATGCTCCCTCATGGTGTGCAGGGTTTCCCCAAAAGAATAATCCTCAGGCGGTGAGGCTGAAGGAATGGACTCTTCAGCATCAGAGTCCTCATAGGGAGGGAGAGAATAACCCTGATCAGAAGAAGAATCAGAGGAAATGAAAACCTGATCAAAGGAATCATAATCTGTGTCTTGCCTACGCCTTTTGTCAGGAGGGGGATGGGAGCCCCTGATTAAAGTAATTAGGTCTTCAGCCATTTTAAGCATCTGTTTCTTTGGCATGGATGACTGTTCTGGAGAATGCTGCACTTGTTTCCTTGACTTTAATGGTGTTTTTGACTTTGCCTTTGCTGCTGTAGAAGCCTTAAATGTAAGCTGTGAAGGTCTGAAAACACCCTCAGAAGCCGGTGCCTGCTCAGCAGCTCCAGACCCATCTGAGGGTATAGTTTCCATAGGCCCAATACCTTGAGTTTTCACAGGCCTCGGTGTCTCCACATGGCTGTCGGTTACGGCCTGTGGCTCTGAGGTAGTGGGTGTCAGGGGCTGCAAAAGCGCCTCACTGAGAACCGGCGACTGGCCTAGAAGAGGCTTCGTCGTCGGTTTTGGACCTTGGATGCCTGTCTTTTTCTTTGTCTTTGCGTTTTTTATGCATTCCGGTCATCGGATGTTCCGACGGCATTATATAATTAAATCTTCGTCCAAAATAATGTAAAGCAAAATCAAACCAACGTTTAATAGTGCGTTTATTGAATCTAGCACAAAACCGACAACTAGTAACATCATGGTCAGGGCCTAGGCAAGGAATACAGTAAGAGTGAAAGTCCTTATGAGGTATTTGCTTCCCACAAGAAATACAATTATTAACTTTTACTGACATCGGTCTGGAGCAAGAAAAAGTTTCCCAAACGGGGTACTTAGCTTTATTGAAGACTTCGGTTCTGAAATTCAATTTTGAAAATCTCAGGAGTCGGCCGACCAGCACTTGCGAACTGCTTTTGCTTCGGGCACCGCGCGGCAAGAAAGACTGAAGAAAATGGCGTCGGTTGCAACTTTTATACCCCTGGCGCACTGACGTCAGGGAAGAGGCGACAGCAACAGATGCCGGACCAAGACTTTGGAACTCAGGCCGACTGCGTATCGCCTGCCAGCAGGATAACCCAAGTGTAATGACTGCAACAGCGAAACACGATGAACATCTTATCCCAACAGCTGTGAGCATTTTGCCGTCTTGCTATACATGCCTGCAGATTCTCCTTGACTTTCTGCCCAAAAAGTGAAGATGCATCAAAAAAGGGCACCATTGAAGGCCACCCTGAAGTGATCTGTAAACCCAATAAGGAAAAGCCGGGCTTGGTGCTATATAGCAAGGCAGAAGCCTGCTAACCTAGCTGCTCCATCCACTGATTGATACTACAGTCATAATGACAGAGAAGCGATTAAACTGTTGGTGGCCATCTGGGTCTTCAACTGTTTTCAGTAGTCACCAATGGGGAACTGTTTTAGAGCCTACATGGTTTTATTAGTCAGAATCCTCTGAAACCTTGTGTTTCCCAAGAAATTCATCTGCCAGATGAAAAAAGTACTTGATACACACACTTCCCTAGCCTATCCATCATCTGGGAAACATTACTAGAAGCATGGATGACTTTTGTTCGGTGTGTCTAAAATACATAAATCTTTAACAGATCCACCAATGAGGTCATTAGTAGATTCTCGCCAAAGTATAACTTATCTTACAGCCAAGGTAGTGGATAACATTTTGAAGAAATATCTCAGGAATGAAGATCAAATTTGTAAAGATTCTTGGTCCTTTCTATCTAAATTAAATGAACTTCCTTATTTCAATTTCTTAACTATCGATGTTAGAGACCTTTACATGTCCATTCCATAAGAGGAAAGAATCGAATATGTACTTCGGTTCCTTAGTGAGAAAGGGCCCCTTCAGCAGAGACAAAATTGGTCAGCATTTTGTTGGACATTTTGCTAACTAATAACTACTTTCTGTTTGACAACCAGTTTTATTTACAAAAAATTGGGGTGGCTATGGGGTCCCCATGTGGGGTCAGTTCTGCTAGCACAGTTATGGCCTACTGGGAAAAGGAGAAAATTTTTACACAAAGACACCTTATGGATAGGGTATTTTTTATATGCACTTTTTGGGTGACATATTTGTCATCCATAAAGGCAGCTTCGGTGAAGTTGTGCAGTTACTTAATATTTAAATCAGACTACTAAGTTTTTGAAATTTACTTATACCTTTCATAAAGGGAGAATAACTTATTTGGATACTGAACTCTGTACGGATCGATCTCATAAAAGACTGGCTGCCAGAATTCATAGGAAGGACACCTTCTCAAATACATATTTACATTTCAGTAGTTCACACCCCTTCCACCACAAAAAAATCAGTAATTAAAGGCCAGTTAGTTTGGGCCGCAAGGATGATCACAGTCGATAGTGAATTTTTGAAGGAATGTGAAAAAATAGCTGATATGTTTCATTCCAGGGGGTATCCGAGAGACCTTATCGAGGAAATCATGACAGATTACACAGAAGAGGTCTAATGGTGTCTACACCCCATTATTACATGGGAAAGCCCTTTCCCACAACATGACTAATATTGTTACCACTGAAACAACTAGACAAAGCACCCAAAGGGCGACACAGGAAGGATAAAATACAAAGTTTATGAAGCGCTTTTCGTCAGGTTCACTGACCCAACTTCCTCCGATAACAACAAAGTAATGCATAGAAGTTTTTAAATACATTCAAAAATCATGTGATAAAATCATTTACATAATAAATTACTAACGATTAACTACAGAGTCCCAATGCATTCTTTAAACTACCTTGCTTTTAAAGCGATAACCTCGCTGATAAAATATTAAACCAAACCAACAATACTATTCGCAACTTTAAATAATGTTCACTACTTTAAATACTTTAAATAAAGTTAAAGACAGTCCTACTACTATTCATGCCTCTAAAAGCTCATAGTCAAGTAATGTCAGCATTTTATGTATTACTTAAAAATACATGTATATATATTTTTACCTCATATATGTATACAAATACAATATAATGTGATATGCATATATATATATATATATATATATATATATATATATATATATATATATATATATATATATATATATATATGGCAAGATTGAACAAGTTTCATTAATGCCAGGAGGGTGATGGACATCTAACCTTAACTGCCATAAAAGTTCCAGTTCTAGTAAAAAAAAAACTGGTTGGGCCCCCTCTATAGTCTTCCATGATTTGATCTATGGCCCTAAATTTAAAACTATGAGTGGAATTATGTTTAATATGTTTAGCTAAAGCATTCTAATTTTTTTCTTATACTGTACAGATGTTCATATATTCTTTCTTTTAGTTTTCTATCAATTTTTCCGACATAGAAAGCTGAACAGAGATTACATTGAGCTAAATAGACCACCATTTTTGTATTACATGTAAACCTTTTCTTAATACTATATTCCCTATTTCTAATAGTAAACTTTTGTCCTGTTGCTATAAAACCACAATAGTTACATGATTCACATTTTAACATTCCAGGTGTACTGAAGAAGTCTGCTTGTGCAGATAAAAGCACTTAACTAGATGTATTGAGTGTTCTTGATTGTAGTTTTTACTATTAAATACTTTGTTTTCCTCGTTCGAGTCGTGTTCACTCGCTGCATTATAAAACATTACATAGACAGTTGGTTGCCATCTAGTGGATCATAATTAAACTTTATATAAGAACTGCTATTATTAAGATGTTCCACTAAACTTTTAGCTGCAATTTCATTGCCCTTTAGGATGATAAAAATATCATCCAAGAAGTGTGTATAATAATAAATACAATTCATTATATCAATATTCGAAAAAATATTTTCATGTTCCCAATGGGCTAGAACTAGGTTTGCATAACTAGATCCCATCGGTGAGCTCACTGCCACTCCTATTAGTTGTAAATAAATTTCTTTTTCGAATATATAATTGTTATACAATATAAGAGAAAGCAGTTCTTCCACCAGTCTAATGTCTATCTGTGGAGCTTCATATTTCCTCATCATTGTTAATACTGCTTGAACCCCCTCCTCATGAGGTATAGAGCTATACAAATCGCAAACATCTATTGTTAAAAAATTATATTCTCTGCATAACGCCAGTTTGTCTATGTCTGATAAAAATGACCAAGAATCACGACAGATCTGTTTTTCATTGTTGACACATTTTTTTCAAAATTTTTTCCACTGCTTTTGCACTAGCATAGGTGACAGACTGCCTAGCATCTACTAGTGCTCTCATAGGTGGATCAGCTATATTCATGTGGACTTTTGGCACTCCAAAAATACATGGAATTTTTGGAAAAGATATAGTTAAATAATTCAAAGTATGTTTATCTATTATATCTTTTATGAACAAGTCATTAAGGTTAATATTTCAATATGCTGTATTTAATTCATTTCTACTAACTTTCGTATATGTTTCAGTACTTAAAACCTTATTCATCTTGGTTACATAACTGGTGTAATTCATCATTACCAAACCGCCTCCTTTATCAGGTTTTATACAGCTTAACAGGTTGACTTTTTATTTAATTTAATAGTGAATATTCTTGTTTAATTAAGTTCTTATTATCACAATTCCTATCACTTAATAAAGTTCTAAAATCTAATTCACATATTTTGTCTTGGTTACATAACTGGTGTAATTCATCATTACCAAACCACCTCCTTTATCAGGTTTTATACATCTTAACAGGTTGACTTTTTATTTAATTTAATAGTTAATATTCTTGTTTAATTAAGTTCTTGTTATCACAATTCCTATCACTTAATAAAGTTCTAAAATCTAATTCACATATTTTGTCAAAAATAAATAAAGATGGATGTAATGGCAGGTTGAACATGCTAAGAATGTATAATGCACTAATTGTAGTTATGTCACTACTACAAACAACCGTCAAATTTAATTTTCTCACAAAACTTTTAAAGTCCAGTAACAGTCTCGCTATATCAAGGCATGGTGTTGGTACAAATGTGTAACCTTTTGAGAATAATTCAACCACATCTTCACTGATCTCGATGTCGGAGTAATTATAAAGTCACCTGATTTATTAATCACAACTTTGCAGGGGAAACAATGTGGTTCAGCATCAGGTTCTTCTACCTTTTCTGCTTCGTTTTTCCTCGTGCGTTGTAAGGGTTGAATTGGTTGTTCATTGTACAGCTGTACTTCTTGTTCTTCACAGAGTGAAAATTTTGTCGGTTTGATTGTACTTGCCCCTGTATATGTGTTAGTATCTGCATTATTATGTAAAAGTTCTTTGCCTCTATTTATTTCTTTTCCTTGTTTATTGGCACTAACTTCAGTATCATTTCTACTGGTAGATAGTATAGAGCCAAAGTCCTCGTTGTTCGAAGCTTGATTTACATTGTTATAACTACCTGGCATCGTATGCAAATTACTTAATGGATTCCACGTCTGCGATATGGGCGGGTTAGGATATGCAGTACCTTTAGCATAGTCTGTTCGGTCTCTTTCCAGCTTCTTAATTTTAACATCTATCAAGTTTTCAATTTGTTGGCTTATACTTGTAAAAATTCTATTGTGGTCATAGTAGTAATGTGTATAATCAGGGTGGTTTTTTATATCAACATTTAGTTGCTCAATTTTCTTAGCTAATAATTCCAAGTAACATTTATAATGTTTGCTCATAAGCTCCATAAGTTCTATACCTTGCCTATTAAATAGCTGTATTAATTCTTTGTGGAAAACAGTCCCAGCTTCAAGGCTTGTGGGAAATTGCCAGGATCCAAGTCCTTTTGGGACTATAAAACCAATGAAGAGATGAAAGGCGAACAAAAATAAAAACTAAAACCAAACAAATGTTCGCTGGAGAACAAAATAAGAGCGTCAGGACCGCTGAGTAAAAGTCCAATAGTTTATTACAGGCACCAAAGTATAAAATTAATTTTATACTCTGGTGCCTGTAATAAACTATTGGACTTTTACTCAGCGGTCCCGACGCTCTTATTTGATCTTTTTGGGACTATGTTGGCATTACAACATTCTTTGAAATAACTGATTTCTAATTGAAGTTTTTTGTATTTAACAGTTTAACATCAAGTAGTTTTAACTTATTCACCAATAAATTTTCATTTCCTTCAGCCGATAACACAACAAAGGTTCCCGTACCTGGTTTAAGCAGAAGCGGTACATCATTCAGCCAGACAGAAATCTCCAGTGTTCCAATAAGCCCCACGGATGAATTTGAATTAGGTGGTGTTACAACAGAATCATTACTTGCTACACTGTTGCCACTCCCTTGTGCTAGTAGCAATGGATTACGCTGGTTCGGATGACTAATTCTTTGTTCATTTGTTGTGGTTATAGGGACTAGTGTTCGTGGACTAGATACACCAGTTCCATTTAATCTTGCAGTACCATCTGGTTCTTCATTCACTACAGCTGGCTGTGGTTGTGATAGTGTTTCCACTCGTGCTGCAAGGTCGTCTAATCTTCTAGACATTAAGCCAAGAAGCAGGGTAAGACTACCTGCTTTGGTTTGAGTTGACTGCATTAATGTATCTTCCAATAGTATGAGTTCCTCGGATGCCATTACAAAACAAACTGGAAAAAAAATACAAATACTGAAACTGCTGAAACAACTAGACAAAGCACCCAAAGGACGACACAGGAAGGATAAAATACAAAGTTTATGAAGCGCTTTTAGTCAGGTTCACTGACCCAACTTCCTCAGATAAAGTAATGCATTTACAAAAAATTGGGATGGCTATGGGGTCCTCATGTGGGGCCAGTTCTGCTAACACAGTTATGGCCTACTGGGAAAAGGAGCACATTTTTACACAAAGACACCATATGGATAGGGTATGTTTTTATGCGCACTTTTTGGATGACATACTTGTCATCCATAAAGGCAGCTTGGATGAAGTTGTGCAGTTACTGAATATTTAAATCAGACTAAGTTATTGAAATTTACTTATACCTTTCATAAAGGGACAATAACTTATTTGGATATTGAACTCTGCACGGATCGATCTCATAAAAGACTGGCTGCCAGAATTCATAGGAAGGACACCTTCTCAAATACATATTTACATTTTAGTAGTTCACACCCCTTCCACCATAAAAAATCAGTAATCAAAGGCCAGTTAGTTCAGGCTGCAAGGATGATCACAGTCGATAGTGAATTTTTGAAGGAATGTGAAAAAAATTGCTGATATGTTTCATTCTAGGGGGTATCCGAGAGACTTTATCGAGGAAATCATGACCCGAGATTACACAGAAGAGGTCTAATGGTGTCTACACCCCATTATTACAGGGGAAAGCCCTTTCCCACAACATGACTAATATTGTTACCAATCAAGTGACAAACAGGTCTCCGGTCTCTTTTATACTAACATTTAGCTCCTCTTTCAATAAAGAAAAAAGTACAGTTGTGTACACTTACCATAAATGTAGATGTTCGAGTGTATTCACTGTTGCAGTCATTACACTTGGGGTTATCCTGCTGGCAGGCTACCCTCAGTCAGCCTGAATTCCAAAGTCTAGGTCTGGAGTCGGTTGCTGTCGCCTCTTCCCTGACGTCAGTGCGCCAGGGGTATAAAAGATGCAGCCGATGCCATTTTCTTCAGTTTTTCTTGCACCAGATGTCAGGTGCCCCCAAAAGGGTAGGCTAAAAATATGCCAATAAAAAATGCATGGCCAAAATATATTATACCTTCATCAAGCAAATACACCACATAGGTTGTATAGATTAGAGAAGTACAGATAAGTTCCAGCAAAGATAAGGGGGATGGTGGGTGGGTAACCTGGACTGCAACAGTGAATACACTTGAACATCTACATTTATGGTAAATGTACACAACTGTACTATGTTCGTGTTTCACTGTTGCAGTCATTATACTTGGGTTGAATCCCAAAGCTATGATTGGGAGGTTGGAGCTAAATAGCATTAGGAGAGGCTATGAGGCCCCTGCAGAACTGCTGTGGCAAAGCCTGCCCTGGATTTAGAGTAGAGTGGTAAATGATGGTGCTTTGTAAAAGTGTGCACTGAACTCCAGGTAGCAGCCTCTAAAATGTCTTTGGTTGGTACTCCCCTGAGGAAGGCTGCTGAAGTGGCTGCTGCTCTGGTTGAATGTGGCCTAATGCCCTTAGGCACTGGCTTGTCATGTTGTGAATAGCAGAAACGAATGCAGTGGCCTATCCACTTTGAAATAGTCTGCTTTGAGATAGCCTTTCCTTGTGATCCTGCAGCATATGCCACTAGTAGTTGCTCTGTCTTTCTGAAAGATTTTGTTCTGTTCAAGTAGAAGCGTAGCGGTCTATGTATGTCCAAAGAATGCAGAATTCTCTCCCCCTTATTCTGTGGGTTTGGATGAAAAGTAGGCAGATGAATAGTTTGGTTAAGGGCCACACTGGACACTGCCTTAGGCATAAATGTTAGGTTTGTCCTCAGAGAAACGCTGTCTGGATAAATAAAATGATACAGGGTTCCACAGCCATGAGTGCCTGTAGCTCTGAGACTCGTCTTGCAGAGGTTATTGCTAGGAGCAGAGTTTTTTTCCAAGATAAAAACTTTATATCAGCTGTAGCGGCTGGCTCAAAAGGAGGCAGGGTGAGTTTTAAAAGACATAATTGAGGTCCCATGCAGGTATTGGTGATCTCCTTGGAGGCCTTAAGTTTTTGGCTCTTCTGAGGTACTGCCTTAAAGGATGAGAAAAAATTGGTGGCTCTCTGTATTGTAATAAGCCAAAATGGCAGAGGCATGAATTTTAATTGATGAAAAGGATAAGCCTTTGTCCAGCAACTCAGTTAAGTATTGCAAAATCTGAGGAATATTTGGTACAGCTGTGTCCATTCCTTGTGCCTGGTTCCAAGCACAGAATCTCTTCCATTTTCCAGCGTAAGATTTTCTGGTACTAGGCCTTCTGGCCTCCAAAATGACAACATCACAGCTTTAGTGAGAGGTGCGTTTTGTATGACTACATTATCCGCCATGCTGTCAGATTTAAGGTCTTTAGTTGGCTGTGCAGGATCTGATTGTTTTGTTGGGACAGTAGATGAGGTATTTGAGGCAAGGTCCAAGCCGGGCATTGAGACAAGTTCCTTAGGATTGGATACTAGTACTGGCAAGGCCAGTCTGGGGCAATCAGTATCATCTTTGGCTTCTCTTGTCTGACCTTTAGGAGTACCTTGGGGAGAAGAGGCAGTGGAGGAAAGGCATATACTGCTAAGCTTTTCCAGCTGAAAGATAGGGCGTCCACTTTCCATGCTTGTCTGTGATAAGTCCTTGTGCAGAATCTTTTTAATTGGTAGTTGTGAGGAGAGGCAAATAGATCTATATCCGGGCATCCCCATTTCCTTGTTATCATGCTGAAGACTTGTGGATCCAATTTCCACTCGTGGGGATCCATGATGTTTCTGCTTAGTTTATCTGCCAGAGTATTTATCTTTCCTGGCAGGAATTGTGCCTGCAGATGTACTTGGTAAGTCAATGCTGTGTCCCACAAAGCCATGGCTAGTCTGCAAAGGGGGTAAGAATGAGTGCCTCCTTGCTTGTTTATATACCACATGACCGTGGTGTTGTCTGTCTTTATCAGTAGTTGTCCCGGATGAAGTAGGTCCTTGAAGGCTGTCAGGGCATTTTGAACAGCTAGCATCTCTTTTTAATTGATATGTAAATGCATTTGGTTTGCGGACCATGTGCCTTGAATACATCTTCCTGCCATGTGGGCCCCCCAGGCATAATCTGATGCATCCGTTGTTAATGTCTGCCTGGTTGGGGGTAAAGTGAATGGCTGTCCCTTGTTCTGTTGACAAGCCTTCGCCCACCATCGAAACTCTTGTTGCAGGCAGGGAATGAGGGTAATTATTGTTTCCAGGCTGTGGCAATGTTGAGTCCAAACACTTTTTAGGTACCATTGAAGTTTCCTCATATGCAGTCTCGCATATGGAATTAGTAGAATGCAGGATGCCATGAAGCCCAAAACCTGCAGAATTTTTCTTGCAGATAACTGGGCCTTTGTTGCCAACAGGTTGAAATAAGTAGTCAGTTGTCTTTGTTTGTCTGGCGTGAGACAAGCCATCTGGGCAGTTGTATTCAAGCTTGCACCCAGGAATATTATCTCGAGAGGGTACTAGTTTTGATTTCTTTTCGTTGACTGTGTACCCTAGGCCTGTTAGAAATCTCTTTACAAATGTCAGATGCTGTAGTAGAATGCCCTTGTTCTCTGCTTGAATGAGGCAGTCGTCCAAGTAAGGATATATTTGTATTCCTCTTTGTCTGCAGAATGCAATTACTGGTGCCAGGCACTTTGTGAAGACCCTGGGTGCAGTAGATAATCCAAAGGGCAGTGCAGAGAATTGGTAGTGCATTGAGCCTGCTTTGAATCGGAGGTATCTTCTGCATGTTTGTCTGATTGGGACATGCAGGTATGCCTCTTTTAGGTCTAAAGTCACAAGCCAAGCCTTCTTGCCCAACATGGGCAGAAGTTGCTGTAGAGTCAACATTTTGAATTTTGGTATATCCAGATATGTGTTTAGGATAGACAGGTCCAGTATTGGTCTCCAGGTCTTGTCCTTTCTTGGTACCAAGAACAGTCGAATAAAATCCTTGTCCCTGCTCTTGTTGTGGTACTTGTTGAATGGCCCTCATGTCCATGAGGGATGAGACTTGTTTTTGTGCCTCTGCCCGTTGATGTTTTGGCAGGTCTGGCCAACCGTTTGCCCAGGGCAGGGTATGGAAGTGAAACTTGTAGCCTTGTGACACTATGTCTAGGAGCCATTTGTCCTGGGTTATTATGTGCCAATTTTGAGAAAAAAGTGCTAGCTTCCCCCTAAAGGTACAGCCAGAAGATAAGTGCTTGGTGCAGACAGGGGGAAGTCATTGGGACTGTTTCCTGTATGCTTTGATTTGTCTTCTCCACTTTTGGAGGTAGAAGCACCCCATTGTTTAGACCTGTATGAACCTTTGGGCTGGGATCTGCCTCTTGGGCGTCTGTATCTGTCCCTTTGTGGTCTGTCTGACACTGGAAAGGACCAATTCTTTGTAGGCCAGTGTCTGCTAAATCTTGGAGGCTGTACCTGTAAGAAATCCTTATCCGTTTGCATAGATTTAGCTTTGTCCTCCATTTTCTTTAACACCTCTTCTGTTTTAACACCAAACAAGGTATCATGCTGTAATGGAGCATCTAATAATTTTTCTTTGACATGATCAGGCAGATTTTGTTCCTTTAACCAAGCATGCCTCCTGATGACAGAACCCGTAACAGCGGCCCTGCAGGAGGCCTCCAAAGAATCAAAACCACATTGCAAAGTATGCTTTCCAACTTGTTCAGCTGCATGCAATAAATCCTGCATTTCTTTGTTTTCTGCACATTCAGAATTTATCAACATTTTCTGTTTAAGCAGTGACATAATATATTGCTGATATTTGAGCATATGAAACTGACAATAGCAGAAGTGTAAATCTTTTTCCCCCATCTGTCCAATGCCCTTGAATCTCTGTCAGACGGGGTAGGGTTTTTTGCAGTGGAAGCCTTGACCTCTTTGGGACCCTGAGAGATAGTTTCTGGGTCAGCAGCAGGGTTTTTGAAAAGGAATTTGAGAGTCAGGAAACCTGTAGTACCTGTCCGGCTTATTAGGAGCTGGAGGTAAGGAGTCAGGGGTCAGACTGGACTCTGAAAATACATCATCTACAATGTCTAACACAGGTGGAATAGCTAGGGGGCCTGTGTTGTGGTAGTAAAAGGAAGTCTCTGAGCCTTTTCTTAGATTCTGAAAAATCTTGGCTCTCCCAGTGGAAATGCTCCCTCATGGTATGCAAGGTTTCCCCAAAAGAGTAATCCTCAGGAGGAGAGGCTGAAGGGATAGATTCTTTAGCATCAGAATCCTCAGAGGGAGGAAGACAGTATTCCTGATCAGAAGAGGAATCAGATGAAATGGAAACATGATCTGAAGATTAATATTCGGTCTCTTAGCTAGGCCTTTTATCAGGTGGGGGATGGGAACCCCTGATCAAAGTAATCAAGTCTTCAGCCATTTTGAGCATCTGTTTTTTGGGCATGGAGGCCTGTCCATGAGGCTGTTGTACTTGTTTCTTTGTCTTTAAAGGTGCTTTAGTCTTTGCCTTTGAAGCTGAAGTCGGTTTAGGTCTGAAAACACCCACAGAAGCCGATGCTTGCTCAGTGGCTCCGGACCCATCTGAGGGAACAATCTCCGAAGGTCCAATACCTTGAGTTTCCAGCGGCCTAGTCGACTCCACGTGGGAGTCGGTAGCGGCCTGCAGGTCTAACGTAGCGGGCGTCAGGGGCTGCGAAGGCGCCTCACTGAGAACTGGCGACTGGCTTAGAAGAAGCCTCGTCATCGGTTTCGGACCTCGGATGCCTGTCCTTTTCTTTTTCTTTGCGTTTCTTGTGAATTCCAGTAGTTGGATGGCTATCCGACATCGTACAATTAAATCTTCTGCCAAAATAGTGTAATGCAAAATCGTACCGACGCTTAATAGTGCGTTGGTTAAATCCAGCACAAAATTGACAACTAGCAACATCGTGATCAGGGCCTAGGCAAGGAATACAGTAAGAATGAAAGTCCTTATGAAGTATTTGCTTCCCACAAGAAATACAATTATTAACTTTTTCTGACATTGGTGTGGAGCAAGAAAAAAGTTTCCCCAACGGGGTACTTAGCTTTTAATGAAGACTTCGGATCTGAAATTCGAACACTGAAATCTCAGGAGTCGGCCGACCGGCACTTGCGAACTGCTTCTGCTTCGGGCACCGTGCGGCAAGAAAGACTGAAGAAAATGGCGTCGGCTGCATCTTTTATACCCCTGGTGCACTGACGTCAGGGAAGAGGCGACAGCAACAGACGCGGACCTAGACTTTGGAATTCAGGCCGACTGAGGGTAGCCTGCCAACAGGATAACCCCAAGTGTAATGACTGCAACAGTGAAACACAAAGAACATCTGGAATTTGCTGAGTAACAATTCTGAATTGCACCTAGTATTAGGGTCACTTCCCTCTTTTACTTTTAAGAAGGGTAAGAATTTGAAAAATCTTTTGGAGGCAAGCAATACTAGAACTGCAAGGAACCCAGGTATGACCAAATGTGAATCCTGTAATTATTGTAAATTTATAGATATAGGGTACACATTTTATATTAGGGATCAACGTTACATCATTAAATCAGGTAGATTTAACTGTAATTCTACCTATGTTATACACCTAGCTCAATGTCAACTATGTCCCGCTTTCTACATTGGGAAAACTGATCGTAGATTACAAGAGAGGGTATATGAGCACCTTTATTACATCAGAAAGGAGAAAACCGAAAATGCCCTAGCTAGTCATATTAAAGGGAACCCTACTCACAGCTTTGGGTTTAAAGTTATTGATCATATCCCAAAAGATGTAAGGGGTGGACCGAGATCTCTACTATTGGAAAAAAAGAATTAACGAGACAGATCTGGTTGGATGCTTGCCACTATTCAGGTATAAACGACTGTTGTTCCATTCAGTGTCTCGAGACTTAACAGCTTGAATAGGTAGTTTAAAATGTAATGTTTCATGTAAAATACAACAGCATTATTAAGAAAAGATGTAGGTAGACTGTTATTAATGTAAAGGTTGATATGAATTTTGTTTATTTTTTTAAGTACAGTAATTTATTTTAGTTCATTCCATTTTATGTCATTGTACTATATATGTTGTACCAATCAATAGCATTGATTGTTTAACTTAATTTATACTGCAAAGTTTAAGGTAATTTATTCATGTCTAATTGGTATACATCAAGTAATTAAGTTATTAGGAGGAATAAGGGGGAAGTGTAAGTGAATTTGAACTGCTGTGAGGAAGTCTAGTTACTAAACTAGACGAAAAGCGCTCAACTCTACTTGTGATTTGCTACCAGTTTTATTCAAGTCATTTTTAATAAACAGCTGAAGATTTTGGGGTTCTGCTTGTTCCTGCTTTGGTTTGTCTTTTCTACAGTTTGTGGTGCCGTTTGTGTCTTTTCAGCTGCTGATACTACAATGGAATCAACAAGAGGCCCCTTACTCGAATGGGGCCCATCCTTGGGGGTATGTAACAGTGCCAGGCGTCCAGGGAACAGGTTTAATGACATCTACATCCCTCCAAGCGTTTACGAACAGACTATCTATGATCTTGTCTGGTGAGGGCACCACCAAGGCTGCTGCGCATGAGGACCTCTAGGCTTCCTGCAAGTTCTCTTCTTTAGCAGAGGTGGGGGTGAATGGGTAATTTTCAAAACTTCAAAAATTTGGTGTCCTCAGGGGGGAGAATGGGAGAAGCCTCTCTCTCACATCAAGATCTATATCTGGGGAGGGGGACTTCAAAGGAGAGTCTAAGTGCTTCCTCTTGCATGTCCTTTTCCTAGAAGGGTTCTGTGGGTATTCATCACAACTTCTCCATAAGAGAAGTAAACTCAGACTTGGGGGTGTCTTCTATTCTTTGAAATCCTCTGTCTTGAGAGGCAAGATGGATGAACAGCTTAAAGGTTTGGCCTTAATGGTGTGAATGACAGGAACCAGCAGAGCAGGTGCCTGTTTATGCCAAAGGACCTTATTCAGTCCCCTCCATGCCAACAACTCTACTAAAACTAAAGTAACCAGGGCTGAAACTACTGGTGCAGGCCACATCAAAAAGGAAGCCAAGGAAGGAAAAAGTATAGTTCTGTATGCTTACCATAAATGTAGATGTTCGAGTGCATTTACTGTTGTAGTCCTAACTTGTGGGATTTCCTGCCATGGAAGCCCTTGGCCAGCCCAACTGCCAGAGATAATTTTCCCCACTACGGGAGTTGGCGGACACTCTGTCCGACGTCACTATTCTGGGGTAAAAGGGGAGTTGGACAGCACCACAACCTCAACTCTTTCTTGCCATCGTCCTGCACAAGGAGATGATGAGGCAATAAATCCTGGGTACTTTTAGTCCGTAACAATTTTTCTAGGCTGCAAGTCTTGGTTTCCTCCAGACTTTCTCTTCACTGGTGTCATGTCAGTCTCTGTCACTCTCCTTTCAATAATCCTTTTAACACCAGTTTATTTCTTCATCCAGGAGGGTTCTAGAACTGAAGTTTTTGCAAATGGTACAATAAGAATAAAAATGCCTGACCCTAAGACACACAATACACAGTCAATGTGGATCTTGGGATGGGATCGTGTGCCTACATTGCTCAATTTTTTTTTTTTTTTTTTTTTTTTTTTTAAGACAAAGGCCTTGTCCTTATCTACTACAAAACATAGCAACTAAATGCAAACTACAAATGGAATTACTTGATAAGTATACAAATGCCTGCTATACTTAATATCTGACATAGAAATAGAAGCATAATTTTTTAATTGACTGGGAAGGAGATGGAATGAGGGGGGAAATTCAGGGAAAGTTTGATGAAAAAGGAGTTTGAAAAGCTAATAAAAGCTGTAGAAACAACGGACTCCTAACAACTGTAATACAATGAGAAGTTACAGAAAACATTAAGACTTCTCTGTCCTATCAAGGGAGTGAAAAAATAGCAAAGATGTCAAACGCTAGTTCAGAGAACTCACTGAAACACTAATGGCGGCAATGAGATCTAAAGTGCTAGCTGAGAACAGTGCCTTATGTGGACAGAGCTTTTGTTGCCGCTATGGAATAGGCACCTTCAGCAACTATTTCATCTGTTCTCAGTGTCCAGAGAGGACCAACATAAATACATATTTTAATCAAAAAATGGAAAAACAGTCTTACTCTTACTGAAGACATTGTAGTGACAACATTCTTGGAAGCCTGCAGTTCTGCTTTGTATATTCTAGGAACTTCGAACAGTAAGGGTTCAGTACTCTAAGCCAGAGACAGACTTACTTAAGTAGCTCAGATACAGATTTTCTTTAAGAATTCATATCTGGATAACTGACATTTTCAGCAGTCAGTATGTGTCAGCATTGTTCGCTTTGGTAAGCTGTATTTATTCACTTTTAAGTACCTGGATCTAATATTTATATATGTGTTATTACTTCAAAAGTGGGTACCGAGTACTGTAGATTAACAAGCGGTAGCTTCAGTCTCCAATTAGCAAGATAAGTTAAGTCTACCACCAGAAAAAGATAATTTTTATGTGCTATATTTGGCTAAATCAAGGGCATCAGGTAGTAGGTGTGGCTGAGTGGTGGCAGCACTTCTGTGCTTAGAAGGAAATTGTGAGGAACTGGATAATTATGCCAGCCTTCCCTTGAAATTGTGTGTATGTCAAAATAATTTGTTTGCAAAGTAGCTATGATGAATAAGGGGCACTAGAAGACACTGTAGTTCACAGAGAGACTGGGGAGAAAGGGGCTCCCCTGGGTGCTAGGGCAAATATTCAGTCCTGAAGTGATCTGTGTACAGTTCTAGCCTGTGCAGTCCATACTCAGGACAATACAGGCTATTGCCTTTATGCTCTTGGGGTAAGGCCAGATTTGTTAACTTAATTATCAAATCAGATCTGTGTGCAAGTTAACCTGTTGGACATCAGCAGTTTCACTTGACAGAGACCATTCCTCTGAGCTATTTGGGCCAGTGAAGCAAATCCTGGGATAGTAGCCCCTGTTCCTCATGTACCAGGGTGACATTTGTGTTGGCAGTGATTGAATTCAAGACCCCATCAATGTCAGCCATGTATTGCATACTGTTGGCAATGACGGAACACCTGTGACTGAAGGAACTGTGCATTATGTCTGAGCTACAAGAATAATGACGCCAGCATCCAATTCACGAAGAATTAATGAAGGCAGCTGTAGCCCTGGCACATACACTGGCACAAAAGCAGAACCAGGCCGTCACCACACATGGGAGGGATGTTGGATGAATTCCTGTTATCGATAACTATCACCAGAGCTCAGATCATCCTCACTTTCAGGATGCTGTATGGTCTTGGAGCTACCAGCATAAAAAGCACAGCAAAAAATAAAATAAATAAATACATTAATGTAACAAAACATCTGTCTCTCTACAACCCTTACTCTTGACTACAAAGTGCATACAACAATGCTGACATGAGCACAGTCTGCCTGGCCTGACTTATTCTTAGGTACCATCACTTCCCCATACAGATAGGTATCTCTGCAACAACAACATACAGTATGATACAACACAACAGTTTACTCAGGCACAGACAAGTAAGTTACTATACTTGTCTAGACCTGGAAGTATGCTACGTCAAAAATAATTGCCTAAACTACAAATAATTGCACTTTAAAAGTGATTCCTTGAAGGTATGAATGTTTTTACCTTTGAGTGAAGGTAGAAGATAGTTCCTATCATAAATGGTTCACAGAATGAATTTATGGTTTTACTGCTCCTTCTCACTGTTATAATACAATGGACCTGATGCATATTCTCTTTAAGACCAAACATTTGCTTAAGTACATGCCCTATGTTGCCTTCCAAACTAGAACCAAATCCCTCTTGTAGAAATGTTTGAGTCTGTCCTCATATTTTAAACCTTCAAGAGTACATATGAACTTGTTCTTTGTACTCCCTCAATGTTATACTGGAAGATTTCCATTTTAAAAGGACAGAAAATGTGGCTATGCTCATTCTTTGTTATTAGACTGGCATGGATCATTTTTACTATATTTCCTTGTCAAGGTTTGCTAACTCTCTTCAAACATAGTCAGTTTGCTATATTCTTTGACAATATCATCAACATGGACCTTTAAATTCAAATTCTCATCACCTTAACACCTAAAATCTCTTGTATGCTCACTCATTCGGTTAAAATGTGTTAAAAGTCTGTTAACATAAGTATGGACAGAAAAAATCTTTGCTTTATCCTTATTAAATCAACATGCTGCTTTCTTTAAGACCATGCCTCCAACCCTACCAAACAGCTCTGCAATAAGCTGTGGTCATCCATGTTGCTGATCATCACAGCAAACAATCACTTAGATGAACAGCAATGTCCAAAATGTAAAACTAATGAGGCAAAGACCGAGAATAGTTCTGTACAGCACTTCTTGTAAGAATGAAGTTAAGAAATGTGACAACTGGTAAACCAACCTACCACACTCATCACCATGACAATGAACAAGTTCTCTACCACACAGATCAGGACCTGCAACTCTGCTAGTTAGAGAAAAGCATGGTGTTCAAAACCAGTACAAGGCAACACTACAGCATTTCTTTCAACAGCTTCCACTAAAACATCTCAGACAAAAGGAGAGCTTTATATGTTACCTGGGACAAGGATTCATTCCCAGTAAGTGGAGCAACTGTAGCAATCGAGGTAGAACCAGAAGAGAAGATATTACCTAAAGGATATCGACTTGACGAGAAAAAATCTGAAATGTAAACATGATTATTAAAAACAAATTTTCATAGTTATCATGCTTTCATTTTCCTATGGGCTCCAGAATAGTTTAATATGCAAGATTACTGCTGGCTAACATGTACCACACCTTCTGCCTGGTTAAATGACACTGTTCTAAAAAAATCCTCAACAGTCTTCTCCTAGTGACCAGCAGAATTCAAACAGCAATAACAGACCATTCAGTCATGCACACTAAATGCTTCTAAAAATAAGTAAACAAAACTGATTTAATCTATATGGAATAAAACATTAATGAAATATTTATGCAAATAACATGACGCATTAAAAATGCAGTCAATATAGTTTGTACCTTCTGCTTCTGAAAGGAGAGAAACACATTAAAGGCTGCCACTTGGCCAAACATCTAAAGGAAATTACAATGGATTACACTGCACATAAAGAAAGGTATCACCTTCAAGGAAAACTATCAAATATCAAACTACAACTGTGGTAACAATACTGGAAACTAAACTACCTAAAACATTCAGTGAAATGGACAAACAAAACAAATAACGTTACTAAACATTTTAGTCAAGCAAAAAATATATATACATATATATATATTAAAAGGTTTAGAAGTCATGCTATCAAAGGGAGATGAAAGTACAGCTGCAGGAGGACTTACTGCAACACAAGACTTGAGTAGGGTCATTGCTGCAGTAGTTTTCACCATACATGAGAATCAGCCACTGTGCTCTGCATATACAAGGACACAGGCTGACATCCTCCCCGCTTCAAGATGCATGTATGGGTCACCGATAACCGGGGGGAGGGGGGGGTCAACAGACTATGCTATTTTTTTGCTAGCAAACACCATGGAGGCCAAGACAAATTGGCCAACAACTCTATCTAGTAACAATTTTGGGAATCACCATTGTGGAATCCTGCCAAAAAGTTCAAGGTTTATAATCCAAGAGATTAAGGGGTTTCCCAATGGTAAAGGCTGATTGGAACTTGCAATGCCAGTGACCCTACTTTTAAAATCTACTGCTGTGGTGAGTTCTCACAAAACTGTAGTAGTTTTTTTCATTACATTGTAAAATATGACAGGAGTACAAATACATTAAGCAGAAAATAAAACAAACCATAGTAACATTTCCATTATTACTTTTCATGTTCTCTTTTTACTGCGGTGGTGGTGCTGCGGTAGCATTGTCGCCTCACAGTAAGACGTCCTGTTCGATTCTCAGCGAGAGCGTCTTCTATGTGGAGACATGCGTGAATGGGCGTACCTTCGTTGAAGGTTGTGCGTCAGGGCTGGCAACTCGGCACGTAAAAATCTACTGCCAATCATTAGCGGACCGGAGTTCCGCTGTGGCGACCCCTAACCCGAAAAGCCGAAAGACACAACATACATGTTCTCTTTTTAACAATTTTCATTCACTCCACTACTTAAACTGCTAAATTCTTGCTTTCCTTTAAACTTCACTATTCTTCAGGAAAATTATTCTGCATGCATGATTCCTACAGATTCCATTTATTTCTACGTAACTTAATCCTTCCTTTTTCTAAAGATGTCGGCTCCATTTCTTTTTTCCTCTTTGCAATATTCAACACTTTAGCTGATTAAGGTTTTGATTTCCACTTTCTATTAATTGCTTTTTCAGCAGCCATCATTAAACTTAGCAAGACTGTACTATGTATAGGTAAGTCAAACCTGCATTACCCAGCTTTGATTCAAAAGAATCATTTTGTTAGTTACAACCAGATGCTTTCAACATTTCTGACAAAGTACTCTAAGGAGTTTTCAATATCTACCAACATGCTCCATAAAACATGCCATTTCTCTCTTTCCCAGCATGCCTCCAAGACTTGGTATCTATCTGAGGAAAACTCTGAAGTCTGACTGATGTCTAAAACTACCTATGCAAACATTTCTAAGCAGACGTTCTAAACCTTCTGGAACTTTGCTGCATACTAAGCATGCTGCAAACTTAAAAAATCATCCTAATGCTGACAAAACTGGTTATGCAACTGCAGGTTGAGGAAAATCCAATTTTCCAACTGTAACAAATCAAACTACTTCTAAGGTGAAACTAGGACTTCACTTTGCATTGAAATAAGTATTCCATTTTTGCTACAGCTTCAAAGAAAAAGAAAAAGAGCAAGTACAGTTGTGTACACTTACAATAAATGTAGATATTCGAGTGTATTCACTGTTGTGTCATCACATTTGGGTTATCCGTCTGCAGGTAGCACTCAGCTGGCCAGAATATCAGAATCTTGGGATTTCTGCATCGGACGCTGTCGCTTCTTCCATGACGTCAGGTCGTCAGGGGTATAAAACATGCAGCCGATGCCATTACATCAGTTTTTCTTGCCCCAGATGTCAGGTGCCCCATAATAGGAAGCAATTATATGGTATGGAACACCCCCAGCAAAAAGCAAATACACACAGTATAAGATATGCTAAACCAAAAAGGATTGGTGAAAGCAAACACAATCAGGGGGCTGGAGGGGGGGGGGGGGTAACCAGGACTGCAACAGTGAATACACTCGAACATCTACATTTATGGTAATTGTACACAACTGTACTATGTTCTTCGTGTTTCACTGTTGCAGTCATCACATTAGGGTAAATTCCCAAAGCTAAGGATGGGAGGAGGCAATTAGCATTAGGACCAGCTATAAGGCCCTGCACGTATGCAGTGGCAAAGCCAGCTCTGGATTTAGAAAAAGTTGGCAAGTGGTAATGCTTGGTGGTGAAAGTGTGTACAGAGCTCCAGGTTGCAGCTTCCAGGATGTCCCTGGTAGGGACTCCTCTGAGAAACGCAGTAGAGGTAGATGTAGCCCTAGTGGAATGTGTTCTTATCCCCTGTGGGGTAGGTTTTCCATGTGCTATTCATTTAGATATGGTTCACTTTGAAGTGGCATTCCCCTCTGTCGCCGTAGGAAAGCTAGCAGCTGGTCAGATTTTCTGGTAGGCTTAGTCTTGTCCAAACAGAATCTAGGCTGTCTGTGCACGTCTAGAGAATGCAGTATCCTTTCCCCTTTATTTTGAGGATTAGGGAAAAAAGTAGCCAAAGGAATGGACTGGTTTAAAGCCACACTGGACACCACCTTGGGCACATAAGATGGGTTAGTCCTGAGGAATATAATGAAGGGTTCCACTGCCATAAGGGCCTGCAGTTCAGACACTCTTCTTGCTGAAGTGATGGCTAGAATTAAAGCTGTTTTCCATGAGAGGAATTCAACTCTGCTGTAGCAGCCGGTTCAAAGGGGGAAGTGTAAGTTTTTCCAATACAAAGTTAAGGTCCCAGGCTGGAGTGAGAGCTCTCCTTGGGGGGGGGGGGGGGGGGGGGGGGTCATAAATTTTTGTCCCCTCTAAGGAACCATTTTACCAGAGGATGAGAGGAGTGGCTCAGTATTATAATGAGCTGAGATGGCAGAGGAATGAATCTTAACTGAAGAGAAGGATAGGCCCTTGTGGAGCATTTCTGTTAAGTAATCTGGTATATGAGATAAGCTGGGCACTATTGCACAAAAGAGGATACCAGTGCTGGCATGGCCAGTCTGGTGCAATCAGGATTGTCCTTGGCTTGTCCTGTTTGATCTTTAGTAGAACCTTCGAGAGGAGAGGCAGAGGGGGAAGGCATAGACTGAGAGGCTTTCCCAAGAAAAGGACAGGGCAACCACCTTCCAAACTTGGCTGTGGGGATTTCTGGTGCAGTATTTGTTCAACTGATAGTTCTGAGGGGAAGCAAACAGGTCCACCTCTGGTGTCCCCCATCTGTTCCCCAAGAGCTTGAATATTTTGGGTTCCAGTTTCCATTTGTGTGGGTCCCTGAGATTTCTGCTTAAGTTGTCTGCCAGTGAATTTAACTTGCCTGGCAGGAATTGAGCTTGTAGGTGCACTTGGTTGCTCAAGGCTGTGTTCCACAGAGCCATGGATAGTCTGCAGAGTGGGTAGGAATGTGTTCCCCCCTGCTTGCTTATGTACCACATAACTCTAGTGTTGTCTGTCTTTACCAATAGTTGTCCTGGAAGAATAAGGCCTTTGAAGGCTGTCATAGCATTCTGTACAGCTAACATTTCTTTTTGAGTGATATGCAGGTGCGTCTGCTTTGGGGTCCCTTTGCCTTGAATGCACTGCCCCTGCCATGTGAGCCCCCCATGCATAGTCTGAGGTGTCTGTTTTTAGGGTTTGGGTGGCAGGGGGTAGAGTGAAAGAGAGTCCCTAGTTGTGGTTGCAGGCCTCTGCCCTTAGACACGGAATGATAGGAATTCTTGTTTCCAGGTCCTGAGAATGTTGACACCATAGACTTTTTAGATATCATTGAAGTTGCCTCATAGGCAGTCTTGCATACGGAATTAACAGAATGCAAGAGGCCATGAGCCCCAGAGCTTGCAGTATTTTCCTTGCAGATAGCTGGGTTTTTGTGGCCAGTAGGTTGAAGTAAGTTGTCAAATAAATTTGTTTCTCTGGAGTGAGGAATGCCATCTGGGAAGTTGTGTTCAAGCTTGCTCTCTGGAGTGAGGAATGCCATCTGGGAAGTTGTGTTTAAGCTTGTTCCCAGGAATACAATCTGTTGGCAGGGTACTAGGTGTGATTTCTTTTCGTTGATGGTGTACCGCAGTGAACTTAGAAGTCTCTTTACAAATGCCAGGTGCTGTAGTAGCAAGTCCTGACTTTCCACCTGAATCAAGCAATCGTCCAAGTATGGGTAAATCTGAATACTTCTCTGCCTGCAAAAAGCAATGGCTGGAGCTAAGCACTTCGTGAATACCCTGGGAGCAGTAGATAAGCCAAAGGGAAGTGCAGAGAACTGATAGTGTATAGAGCCTGCCCTGAAGCAAAGGCATTTCCTGCAAGATTCCCTTATGGGGATGTGCAGGTAAGCTTCTTTTAAGTCTAGGGTTGCCAACCAGGCATCCTTGGCTAGCATAGGAAGTAGCTGTTGGAGAGTTAGCATTTTGAATTTTGGAACCACCAGAAAGGTGTTGAGAATAGATAAATCCAGGATAGGACGCCAGGAGTTTTCTTTTCTGGGAACCAGGAACAGTCTTGTATAAAAGCCTTGTCCCCTTTATTCTGCTGGGACAGGCTGATTACCCTTGATGCTGAGGAGAGAAAATACTTGCTTTTGGGCCTCCGCCCACTGGTTTGGGGGGGGGGGGAGGGGGTTTGACCATCCACTTAGGGTTGGGAGTGAGTGGAAATGGAATCTGTATCCTAGGGAAAATACCGACGTTTAATTGTGCGTTGATTAAATTTAGCACAAAACTGACAGCAAGACACGTTGTGGTCAGGGCCTAGGCAAGGAATACAGTACAAATGAAAAGCCTTATGAGACATTTGCTTCCCACAAGTAATGTAATTATTAACTTTTACTGACATTGGTAAGGAGCAAGAAAAAGTTTCCCCAACGGGGTACTTAGCTTTTAGTTGAAAACTTCGGTTCTGAAACTAGAAAACAAAAATTTCAGGAGTTGAACGACCGGCACTTGCAAACGGCTTCTGCTTCGGGCACCACGCAGCAAGAAAGACGGATGTAATGGCGTCGGCTGCATGTTTTATACCCCTGATGACCTGACGTCATGGATGAAGGGACAGCAACCGACACAGGACCCAAAACTTTACTAATCAGGCCGATTGAGGGCAACCTGCCAGAAGATTACCCAAATGTAATGACTGCAACAGTGAAACATGAAGAACATCCCATTTGTCTTGGGTAATGTAGTCCCAGTTTTTTGCATGCAGGGCGAGTTTTCCTCCTAAAGGTGCAAGTACTTGAGCAAGGCTTGGGGGAGTTATGGATAAGTCATTGTGCAAGTTTACCATAGGGGGGGTGGGCTAACTACTCCCTGTTTTGGACGTGGGAGCACTCCACTGCTTAGATCTCTGCATAACATGAGACTGAAGTCTTGGGAGTCTGCTGCCCCTGGGTTTGGACTGAGAAGGCCTGGAAGGGACTGGAAAGGATAAGTTCTTAGAAGGCCAATGCCTACTGAATCTAGGTGGCTGTACCTGTAAGAAATCTTTAACAGTTTGCATAAATTTAGCTTTCTCCTCCATCCTTTTGAGAACTTCTTCTGCATTATTGCCAAATAGGCGCTCTTGGTTTAAGGGTGCATCCAGTAATTTTGCTTTGACATGATCTGGCAAGTTTTGTTCCTTAAGCCAAGCAAGCCTTCTAAGAACAGAACCAGTGACAGCAGCCCTATAAGATGCTTTTAAAGCATCAAAACCACACTGCAAAGTAGGTTTACCAACTTGGTCAGCAGAATGCATTAACTCTCTTAAATCTTTGTGCTCTGCACAGACAGGAATCAACATAATTTTCTGTTTAATTAGTCCCATAATATGCTGCTGATACTTTAACATATGAAACTGGCAATTTAAAGCCTTAATGGCCAGAGTAGCAGAGGTGTATACCTTCTTACCCCATCTGTCTAAAGCCCTAGAATCCCTGTCAGAAGGGGTAGGATTCTTGGTAGTAGTAGCCTTAATGCCATTTGGTCCTTTGGAAATGGTCTCTGGATCTGCAGTAGGGTTCTTGAAAAAGAATTTGAGAGAGTCAGGTACTCTATAGTACCTGTCAGGTTTCCTGGGAGCTGGAGGCAAAGTATCCAGGGTAAGGCTGGATTCCAAGAAATCATCATCTACAATCTCCAGAACAGGAGGGATAGCTAGAGGCCTGTGCTGAGGCAGGTTTAAAAATTCCGAGTCTCTTTTTGGACAGAGTAGTCCTGGCTTTCCCAGCGGAAATGCTCCCTAAGGGTATGCAGGGCTTCACCAAAAGAAAAATCTTCTGGAAGGGAAGCAGAGGGAATGGAATCCTCTGCATCAGAATCTTCATAGGTAGATAAGGGTATGTCCTGGTAGTCAGAAAAAACAGAGATATCAGATTCCTGATCAGAAGAATCGGAAGGAAAATCAGTTCTAGGTCTCTGAGGGGGAATGCTTGCTTCCCCTTAATTAAGGTAACAAGGTCTTCAGCCATTCTAATCATTTGTTTGGAGACCTGTGGGCCTGAGAATGTGCTTTGGTCGTCTGTTTCCTAGGCATAGTGCAAACTTTAGGCCTGAGAAACTCAGTATTTTTGGCTTGAAATGAAGTTGTCTGTTTAATATGAAAATCGGTAGGCCTGAATACACCCTCAGAAGCCGGTGCCTGCACAGCGGCTCCGGACTCATCCAAGGTAGAGATATCCGCATGTTCCATAGTCAAAGAAGTATCTCACGGCATACCGGACTCCAAATGGGTCTCAGTAGAGGCCTACGAATCTGTAGAAGCAGGTATCAGGGGCTGCGAAAGCGCCTCACTGAGTACCAGCGGAATGCCGACTACGTTGGCAGTTTTGGATCTCTGCGGTCTGTCTCTGTCTTTATCCTTACTTTTTTTGGAAGATCAGTAGTCAGATGGCTTATCGATGCCATTTCGGAGTACGGAGATCGAGAGCGAAAGTATTTAGCTACAAAAGTTGCCCGACGGATAGTTCTGGCGTTGAACAAGGCACAAAACCGACAGGAGGGACGTCGTGGTCTGGGCCTAAACAGGTGACGCAGTAAGAATGAAAATCTCTATGAGGTATTTGCTTTCCACAGGCAAGACAATTATTAATTTTTTCTGACATTGGCTAGAGCAAGAAAAAAGGATCCCCAATGGGGTACTTATCTTTTAGAAGACTTCAGGTCTGAAACTCGAAAACAAAAATTTTAGGAGTCGGCCGACCGGCACTTGCGAACTGTTTCTGCATCGGGCACCGCATGGCAAGAAAGACTGATGCAATGGCGTCGGCTGCATGTTTTATACTCCTGATGACCGGACGTCATGGAAGAAGCGAGAGCATCTGACGCAGAAATCCCAAGACTCTGGTATTCAGGCCGGCTGAGGGCTACCTGCAGGCAGATAACCCAAATGTAATGACTGCAACAGTGAAAAACGAAGATCATCAACTCTGATGGGAAATTTGTAGAAACATTTTCTTTAGAATAAGAATTTTCAACTTGAGAACAATTCACTGAAAAAAACACCCCCTTCCATTTCCTTGCTCTTCTGACAGGGAATCGGTACCAGAAAAAGAGGAAATTCTTTTTCTGTTGGAATCCAGTGAAACTGGATTTAAAGCCTTAAAGGCTTGACAGCCACGGGCAGTCCAGAAAAACAATATTTCCTACTTTAAAAAACAACCATCAAAAGAAAAAAAAAAAGTTAGTCAGAAAAATGAAGTGGAAGGTCTTCCCTAGAAGGGTACCTATCTGCCTAGTCTTAAAGGAGTGCTAGCTAACAGGCAGTTCCACAAATTCTGCAGGGAGAATGCACTTCAGCGGCAAGAAAGCCCTGAAGCCTTGGCTTTGAAGACTGGCCTCTAGTCATATCCTTAGCAAGAGACAACCCCCCCCCCCCAAAAACCCCAGGTGTCATAACCCACACAAGCTTAGCCAACTATAACAGTGATCAAATGTTGAACATCGCCTCACGTAACTTATTCACTTCTAAAGATTCTTTTTTTCCCCCTGAAATACTTGCTAATGTACCTTGTACATTTCACTTAGAATACACTGCTCTGCCATCTCTGATTTAAAAAAAAAAAGACTGCAACTTTGCAAATGTATGAAAGAACCTTTGTAGATTACCCTCAGAACATGCTGTTCAAAAATCTCATGATTCATTGCTTGCATCTATAGACTTAGTCTCCAACTGAAAGCATTTGCTAAAGTTTAAAACCGCTAATAACTTTGTCAATGCATGGAACTATAATTTATTTATTATTTATTTTATTTTTATTTATTTTTTTGTGCCTTTCATCATTTTGTCCATTTTTCAAGTCTATATGAATAAAAACAGGTCTACAGCTTAAACTTTAGTTATTAGTTTAGGTATCCCCTCTATAAAAATTAGGATATTGTTTTCTCTTAATTCCACATATAATAATGATAAATACATTTTTAAATTCTCTCACCCAAGCAGCCCAAAGTCACAACACTGTATTGGCTTGCTTCTTTCCAGCCTTTCTTAATGTCTTACAACGACACATTACAACTAAGAAAGCATACTTTCTGGCTTTAATATAAATAATAAAGTTGTGTACTCCCCATAATGTTCTATCTGTATTGTCCATTTTCATTCTTCAATTGTTGGGTTCAGATCTGATACTCTGATCTGGCTGCTTCTACCATGATTTGGCTGCTTCTTCCAGATGGTAGAATCTTCAATTCTGAAGTTTCTCCCTTTACCCATAATGCCCCATCAACCTAATACACCTCAGATCTTGCTTGGAAGACTAACAGAGCAGGCAGAAATAAAATAATGGAAGCTGGGGCTCAAACAAGGAACAAAGGTTCTTCCAAAACTCTTCAGTCTCTCCAGTAATATAAAATGGGGGGGGGGGTAGGTGGGTGGGAAGCTGAGGAAGAATGAAAATGGACAACACAGATGGAAGTTTATGGTGAGTATGTAACTTTTTAATCCGATGTTGTCCAATTTCATTCATTCCTCAAATGTTGTGACAGAGACCCCCAGCTAACTAAATGCCGGGAGGACTCCAGGGAAAGATGACACTGAGCACTGCACAGCCAAAGGCTGCTCTTCCACTAGAGACCAGATCCAGTTTGCAATGAACAATAAAAGTATGTGGATTAGGCCAAGCTGCAGCTGCATAATCATCATCCAAGGAAGTTCTAGACAAAAAGGCTGATGAAGTTAACACAGACCTGGTGCAGTGGGCTCTGGGTGGTTTTGGCAAGGGTAAGCCCATTTTTTGATAAAGGTAATACAATTAGTTAACCATCTAGCAGAAGAAACAGATACTAATTTACCTAGTTTTGAATCAGAAAAGGAAAGAACTGTTTGGATTTCCTTAGATCCTTAGTTCTCTGAAGGCAAAAACTTAACTGTCTGTGTATATCTAACAAATGTAACAAATACTCACCTTTGTTTGAAAAAAAACTGGGAAGAACACAGGAAGATTAATGACTTGATTAATATTGGACTTAGAAACCACTTTTGGTAAAAAAGGAAGCCTTATTCAGTTGAGAAATTAGAAGTTATGTACTCACCATAACGTTCCATCTGAGTAGGTAGTTCATTTGTCTGCAACCTGTGGGTTACGGATCCGATATCGGATCCGAGCCGGCAACTTGTTTCAAGCTAATGGATCCGAGCTCCTAGCTCCTCCCTTCACCCATAATCCCCTGCTAACCCTCCATGACCTCAGATCGAGTTTGCCTCTCAATATATATCCAACAAAGGATATCTAACAACTAATAGATCCAAAGAAGGTCAGGGGGAAGGAGGGGGGGATGGTTGCAGACAAATGAACTACCTACTCAGATGTGGAACGTTATGGTGAGTACATAACTTCTAAATCTGAAGTAGGATGTTCATTTGTCAGCAACCTGTGGGACAGAGTCCCCAGCTACCTGCACCCTGGGTGGCCATCATGGAAGGATATTACGAAGTACCACAGAGCCAAAGGATGCTCTCCCTCTAGAAAGCAGGTCTAGCTTGTAGTGGTTGATAAAGGTATGAGATGAAGCCCAAGTGGCTGCAGAACAAATATCATCCAAAGGAACTCTAGACTTGAAAGCCGCAGAAGTAGAAATGGAGCGGGTGGAATGAGCACGAACTCCTTCTGGTGTGGGTCTACCCGAGGCTTGATAAGCCAGTAGGATACATTGGGAAATCCAGCGAGATAAAGATACTTTAGAGATAGCTTTTCCCAAGTTAAATTTGGCAAAGGAAACAAACAGCTGGTCAGATTGTCTATGGCCAGCTGTCCTATGAGTATAAAAATGAAGCTGCCTATGAACATCCAATGAGTGCAGCTTGATTTCACCCTTATTTTGATATTTAGGGAAGAAAACCGGTAAATTTATGGATTGGTTTATGTTGGTTTCTGATGCTATCTTAGGAAGAAAGGAAAGATTGATCCTGAGGTACACTCTATCAGGGTGAAAAATCAGATATGGAGGCTTCATAGAAAGAGCCTGAAGTTCCGACACTCTTTTCGCTGAAGTAATGGCTACAAGGAATGCTGTTTTCCATGACAAGAATTTGAGATCCACTGAAGCAGCGGGTTCAAAGGATGGAGCAGTCAAGGCTTGAAGAACTAAAGTAAGATCCCATGGGGGTACGGTTTCTTTTACAGGGGGTCTAAGTAAAAAGGTACCCTTGAGAAAGGTTTTACACAATTTGGCTGACATCAAGGGCCCTGTATCATGTCCCACATGATAACGAGAAATGGCTGCCAATTGCACTTTGACAGTTGAACAACTAGCGCCTTCCTGAAAGAGTTCAGTTAGGAAGTCTAAAATGGATGGAAGAGGAGCCGTAAAGGGATCTAGATCGCGGCGCTCCGCCCAGATGGAAAAACGTTTTCATTTACTGTGATACACTTTCCTGGTGGAGGGCTTATGCGCTGCCACGAGGATGGCTTTGACTGGTGAAGAGATACCGGGAGTCCTAACTAGGAGTGGAACTGGAGAAACCAAGCTGTCAGTTTCAGATTGTCCAGGTTTGGAGTTGGCAAGTCCAACGGATGGGAGATGAGATCCGGAATGGGATCTAGAATCCAAGGGTGATTAACAAGGCGAGACCACAGGTAAGGGAACCAAATTTGTCGAGGCCAGAATGGGGCAATGAGAATCATCTTGCTCCCCAACCGCGAGGCTTTCTGTAAGAGTTGTATCATCACTGGAAGAGGAGGATAGGCATAGAGTAAACCGGGTGGCCAAGCATGCACCAGAGCGTCTCTTGGAGATTCCCCTGGTGGGGGGATTAGAGCGAAGAAATTGTCGCATTTGGCGTTTGATGGAGATGCAAAAAGATCGCAGCAGGGTTGCCCCCATGTCGCGAATATCTGCTTCGCTACTAGTGGATTGAGAGACCACTCGTAAGGGGTAAGAAGGGTGCGGCTGAGCTTGTCCGCTAGGATGTTGGTCCTCCCCGGAATGTGCGTTGCAATCAGAAAGCGGTTGGTGGAGATCGCCCATTCCCACACTCTCATGGCTTCGCGGCAAAGAGGATAAGATCTGGTTCCCCCCTGTTTGTTGATACACCAGACCACTGACATGTTGTCCGAGTGAATTGCAATCGTTCCTGCGGGGAGGAAGCTCTGAAGTGCTTGCAACGCCAACAGCACCGCTCTCATCTCCAGAACGTTGATATGCAGGGAGGTCTCTGTATCGTTCCACGTGCCTTGGACTGTCCTGCCTGAATAATGCCCCCCCCCCCGAGGCAGGAAGCGTCCGTGGTCACCGTGGCGATAGGGGGAGACGTGCAGAAGGGACGGCCCGTATGGAAGTTTGATGCTTGGAGCCACCATAGTAGCGCCCTTCTGCAAGCCTTGCTGATAGCAATGGGATGGTGGAGAGGAAGGGATAGGAAGGACCATTGCACTAACAGAGTCCATTGCAGGACTCGCATGTTCAAACGGGCGCATGGAAGGAGTGTAATCGCTGCTGCCATGGAGCCTAGTGCCCTCAGGACCAATTCCGCTGGTGAAGCCTCTGAATGAAGGATAGCCCGCACATGAAGTTGTAGGTTTCTGATTCTCTCGGCAGTTAGGAAGGCTCGCAAATCTCTGGTGTCTATTCTGGCACCTATGAATTCTATGATCTGTGTTGGAGCCAGTAGAGATCTGCCGACATTGATAGTAATGCCTAATTGTGGGGCTAGATGGAGAAAGAAGTCTCTGGCCGAGCAAAGTAGATGCCTTGTTGGTGCGGTCAGGAGCCAGTCGTCCAGGTACGGAAAGACCTGAATTCAATGGAGTCTCAGGTGGGCCGCAATCACTGCTAACACTTTGGTGAACACCCTGGGGGCTGTGGTGAGGCCAAAGGGAAGGACCCTGAACTGGTAGTGACTGGCTCCCAGCCGGAAGCGAAGGAACCTCCTGGATCGTTTGTCCATTAAGATGTGGTAATACGCATCCTTGAGGTCTATAGAGCACATCCAATCGTTCTCCCTCAAAAGGGGGAGGATAGATTGAAGAGTGACCATTCGGAATTTTTCCTTGGTTACTGACAAGTTCAAGCAGGAAAGGTCTAGGATGGGTCTCAGGTCCCCAGTCTTTTTTGGCACCAAAAAGAACCTGGAGTAGAACCCTAATCCAAGCTGGTCTTGGGGGACGGGCTGGATGGCTCTTTTTCTTAGCAGCTGCTGTATTTCTGTGGCTGCGGCCTCCCTCTGATCGGGTGGTACATCGGGGAGGTTCTTGGATTGGGGGACATGAAGTATTGGTATTTTGTACCCTCTGGATATGATGCGAAGCACCCAGCGGTCTGTTGTGATGGACTCCCATGCCGCTAGATGTTTCGAAAAATGCCCCCCGACTGCCTCCAGAGTGGAGCAGCCGGGCAACCCCTCAGGGCTGCTGCGTGGGCCGCTCAGAGAAAGGTTCTCTGGACCCAAAGTTTCTCGGAGCCCCTCTGCTCCTGGGGCGACGTCCTCCCTGTCCAACTCTGCCAAGGTAGGACTGGTTGTCCGGAGCTGGTTGGGAATGTTGTGATTTCCGGAACCACATCTTCTTCTGACCCTTTTGGTTCCTTGAAAAGGACCGCTGGGGAGCAGAGAAGCAGACTCCAACGGCAGACGTCTTCCCGTCCTTCTCACTCTGGACAAGTGTCTCGCGAACTGTTTTGCCAAATAGGGCAGAACCATCAAAAGGGGCGTTCGCGAAGGGCGCTTTAAAGGGCTCCGTAAAGTCGCAATGTCGGAGCCAGGCCTGACGTCTCATGACTAGGCCTGCTCCGCTAGCCCTAGCGGCTCCCTCTGTGGCGTGGGACAACAGCCGCATAGAGGTGTTTGAAATAGATCTCAGAGTGGCCATTCGGGTGGAGTACAATTGTTTATCCTCCTCCGACATGGACTCAGGGGGGGGATACAGCATATTCTTTGATAAGATCTCGCTGCATTCTGATGACATGTGCCATATAGTTCAGAGACCTTACTGAGAAGGTCGCTGAACTAAAGACTCGCTTCCCTAAGCGATCCATCAAACAGGACTCTCTGCTCGGTGGATGGACTGAGGGACTCTCCTGAGCCATTTCCCTCTTTGTGGCTGCCGCCGTCGACATGGCATCTACAGGGGGGCCCTTACTCCAATGTGACCGGTCTGAGGGGGGCTAAGAATCCTATCCGGTCGCTTCGGTATTGGCTCCACGATGTCCGGATCCTTCCACGCCCTGGTGGTAATGAGGTCCACCAGGGGGTCGGCTGGAGGGGACACCCAGGAGGTAGACGGGCCTGCCTCGATTGCCTCCAGAAACACGGACTCGTCAGAGGAAGACTTAGGGGCAGACCACCCACCTCTGATTCTCAGCATCTCCATGATGTCTCCAAAGGAGACATCCTCAGGGGGCGATCTTGGGGAGCCTTCCCCTTCCTCCAAGTCCGTGTCCTCGGTTAAGGACTCAGGGGAGTCCATGTGCCTCCTTTTGCACTTATGCTTGCAGGGAGCTTCCTCGGGGGGACTGTCCGAGGAGGCCTCGCCAGCAACATCTTGTTCCAATGGAACTATCTGTGACATCGAAGCAGGCTGTCCCTTTGGCCGGGTGATGGAAGCCTTGCCCAGCAGAGAGGGAGTGCAGGGAGGAGTCGATGCAAGGACCGGGGGTCCGGATGCTCTCAACAGAGCCCTCTCTACAACATTGAATGCCGAGGGAGAGCCACTCTCCAATGGATCCGAAAGTCGGTTCCCACTCGGATCCGATGAAGGGATCGGAGCCGGCGCCGAGACCGTCGGATCAGAGGGACCAGTGTGCTCCGACCTGGATGGAGCCGAAGGCACACTGAATCCCCCGGATCCGAAGCTCGGACCACGGCTCCGAGAGGTCGGATCCGACAGGCTCGAGGGCAGGGTCGGATCCGACAGGCTCGAGGGCAGGGTCGGATCCGAAGTACCAAGTACTGTCGGCGCCGACCCACCCCCGGCTCCAAGGCTGCTCGGCTCCGAGCGCTCCGAACCTGGGTAGCGGGTCGGAGAAGGAGCAATTGGGTGGAAAAAAAGGTGTCGAGCTCCCCCTCTGAGGGGGGGGGGGGCAAGAGCACTCCCATCTGCAGCTGGGCCTGGATGAATCTTCGCATCATCCGGTCCAAGTCTGCATCTGATAAACTGAAGGTAGATCTCGAGGAGGCCACCGAGGCAGGCCTGGAATGCCGCCTCGATGACCTCGACGGAGATCGGGTCTCCTCCTCCTCGGGCCCCGGAGAGAAACAAGGGGATCGGAGCCGAGGAGGAGACCTAGAAGCAGTGGAGGGAGAAGCCCGCTTAGCTGGCGGGGCCGAAACGGAGGTCTCGGCCCGCCGCTTGTGGTGCTTCTCCCTCCGTTTCTCCCTCCTGGCCTCCCTGTCCACCGACACTTTAGCGGGAGTTTAAGTCCCAGTCGGAGGCAGGGGGGCAGGAGTGGCAGGGAGCAGCAGAGGTAGCGGAGGCCGAATCCGAATCCGGGGGTAAAAGTCCTGCCAGGACCAGCTTTGACCTCCGTTCTTTCAGTGCCCTGGGGTTGAACGCTGCGCAGATGGTACATCCCGAGGTGAGGTGTTCAACCCCAAGGCACCGAACGCACCGAGTGTGGCCATCAGCCGGGGAGAGCTTATGGCCACACTCGGTACATTTAGAAAATATGGCTTTTGGGGCCTCAGCCATTCCCTTTTTTTTTTTTTTTTTTAAACTAAAAAAGAAAAACAACTACACACACACAGGCCCCAAAAGACACGCAACAAACACTCACACACTAGCGACCAGCGAAGGGAGGGTACTAATTAAAAAATAAGGAACCTAACTCAGACACACTTTAAAAGTATTAATTTAAACTAAAAAAGAAATTCCTGACGAAAAGTACTTAGAAAAAGGTAACTTTTTCTTCACTTATCTGACGAGCTCAACAAGGATCCAGCCATCCACAAGCGCGGCAAACTAGATCTGAGGTCATGGAGGGTTAGCAGGGGATTATGGGTGAAGGGAGGAGCTAGGAGCTCGGATCCATTAGCTTGAAACAAGTTGCCGGCTCGGATCCGATATCGGATCCATAACCCACAGGTTGCTGACAAATGAACATCCTACTTCAGATCTATCCTTAAGAAAAACTAAATAAGGGGGCTTAAGAAGACGATGCTTGAAGTTCTGACACTCTTCTGGCAGACATAACAGCAACTAAGAAAACAGTTTTCCAAGTCACAAATGTTAGATCAGATTTAGCTGAATGTTCAAAGGTGGGTTGAGTTAAAGCCTAAAGTGCAGTGTTTAAATCCCAAGGAGGGGTAGGATCCTTTACAGAAGGTCTAAGTAAAAAGATTCCCCTTCGAAAGGCTTTGCAAAGCTTAGAAGAAGCTAAAGTAGAATTATTTACTCCCAGATGGAATTTGGAGATGGCTGCTAATTGTACTCAACAGTTGAGGAACTAGCACCTTAACTGAAAGTCATTGCCAAAAAATCAAGGGCATTTGAAATCAGTGCTGAAAAGGGATCCAAGTTTTTGCTTAGGGCCCAAATAAATATTTTCCATTTACTCTTATAAATGTTCCTGGTGCAAACTTTATGGGAACATAAAATGTGTTGGACAGGGAGGACAGCCTGGGCTGTCTAGCAAATCAATGGAACTGTAGAAACCTGCAGTCAACTTGAAGCCCATTAAGCCTGGGTAAAGTCATGCCTATAGAAACCTGCAGTCAACTTGAAGCCTGTTAAGGCTGGGTAAAGTCATGCCTGTCAAGTGAGACAGGGGGTCTGGAACTGGATCCAGAATCCATGGTGGATGTAGAAAATGAGGCCAGAGGAAGGGAAACTAAATCTGACAAGACCAGTAAAGGGGCAATGAGGATAACCATGCCCTGCGATTGATCTGCTTTCTGTAGATATTTTGGGATGAGGGGTAACAGGATAAGCATAAAGGAGACTGGAGGCCAAAGTGTGAAGCAAAGCATCTCTTGATGACTCCCCCAGTAGGGTGGGGGTCAGGGCAAAGAGCATGCTACATTTGCAGTTGAGGAGAGAGGCAAACAGATTGCAGGATGGCTGGCCCTACAGAAGGAAGACTGCCTCCACTGAGTCAATATTGAGACACCGCTCGTGATGCATCAGAATGGACTTGCTTAACTTGTCTGCCATCATGTTGGATTTTCCCCGGGATGTGCGCTGCTAGCAGAAAATGACTGGAAGAGAACGCCCACTGCCATACACTCATAGCTGCTTGACAAAGAGGGTAAGATCTGCTTCTCCCTTGCTTGCTGATGTACCAGATTACCAACATATTACCCATCTGGATCTCAATAGTCCCTCTTGGAAGAGGGTGTTGAAAGGCCTGCAGCACTAGGATTGCTCATCTCCAGGACAGTGACATGCATTTTAGCCTCTTGGGGAGACCATGTGCCTTGGTCTGTCCTTCCCAGGAAATGCCCCTCCACCAGAGTTGAGATGTGTCCATGGTCACTGTGGATTTGGGCTAGGGGAGAACAAAAGGATTGCCTTTGTCGAGTTGATTGGAGTGTTTCTACATCATCAGCAGCAGCAGTAGCAGCAGCCCCCTTTTCCACGTGGGGTCAGGGTATCATGTTAACTGTCACCATCTCTCCCTGTTCATTGCCACACCCCTGCCTTCTTAGACACTCTCGCCCGTCACAGATCTTCTTTCACACAATCCAGCCACCTCTTTACTGGAAGTTCTCGTTTCCTCTTACCTTCTTGTCTGTTCCAATTCTTCACCAGACTGTCTTCTGCTTTTCTGCATGTGTCCGAAGAGCTGAAATCTGTTCTCTTTGATCTTTTCTGCAAATGCACCTACTTTGGTTTCTGCCCTTTTGTCGTAATTTCTTTATCTGTCCCACAGTGTGCATCTTACCACCCTTCTCAGGCACTTCATTTCCATCACCTCTAGCTTCCTCATCTGCTTTGCCTTTACTGCCCAGGTTTCTGTACCATACAGAAGTACTGGTTGCACCACTGTCTTGTACACCTTGCTTTTCAGCATCTTTGACATTCTTCTGTCACAGACTACACCTGAGCCTCTATGCCAGGTGGCTGCAGCCCCTCTGATTCTAGATTTGACCTCTTCATTCATACTTCCCTTCTCTTCAACCACCCCTCCCAGATACATGAAGCCATTATCTTCCCTTCTATCTCAACTCTCAGCTTCTGATTTCCCCAGTTTGTTGCCATTACCAATGTTTTATCTGTGCTTAATTTCACCACCATGTGCCTTCAGTTTTGCACTCCATTCCCCTATCGTTTGCTAAAGCTCTTTCTCAGAGTCTGCCTGTAATGCCACTTCGTCTGCATACAGCAACTTTGTTGATCTGTCCCCTACAACCTGTTTGCTAATGTAGTCCATCAACAATATGAACAGCAGTGGGTTCACAGCTGAACCTTGGTGTACACCTATTCCCACCAGGAACCCCTCTGTGAGGCTGAGCACTGTTTGTACTTGAGTCATTGGGTCCTTGTACACAGCATGCACTAATTCTACCAATGTTTCTGGGACTTTAAACCACCACAGTACTGCCCAAAGCAGCTTTCTTGGGATCTTGTCATATGCTTTTGCTAAGTCTAGGAATGCCCAGTTGGACTCTTTCCTCATCTCTAGCTCCTTTCTCAATTATGTGTCTCACTGCAAACATCGGGCCAGGTGTCCTGCACCCTGACCTGAATCCAAACTGCTCATTTCCCATCTTACTTTATACTACTCTGCATATCCATCTATCACTCACCCTCTCCAAAACTTTCATGCAATGTGACAGGATTTTGATGCCTCTGTACTGCCCATAGCTGTAGATGCCCCCTTTGTACTTGTATACACTGGCACGAGTATGCTTATTCTCCAGTTAGCCAGTATACAGCTTCTTCTCCACACTGCTATGAATACCCTCAGGAGCCATTTCTCCCCCATCTCACCAAGTATCTATCATATCTGCTGTGACCTCAACTAAGCCTGCTGTTTTCCATGACTTCATCTTCTTCTAAGATGGGCTACTCTTCTTCTATCATCGTAGGCTATTTCTGATGCAATACAGCTTCTGTGGAGTTTTCTTCATTCAAAAGCTGCTGGAAGTACTCCTTCCATTTACCTTTGATGTCTTCTGGACTGGTGACCGCGTTGTTGATGGCATCCCTTATGAAGAGTGTCTATCTTCTTTACCTTTCTGTCTTTGCCTTGCAACCTGATGTAGTTTCTTTGTGCCACCTACTGAGTCACTTTACAGAAGTTGGTAGTGTGCCTGCAATGCTACTCAACTCCTTTCTTAGCTTGTTAGCCAACCAGTATTCCTTCCTAGCCTGGTCGGTCTATCACCCACTCTTCCTTCCACTCTTCCTTTCTTCTGATTACTTCCTGGACTTCTGCATTCCACCACCAGCTTTCCTTATGCACCTTATTTCCATATCTGGCTCGGCCACATATCTGTTTCTGCAGTCCTCACAAATGGTGTTTTGAGGTGCTGCCATTCTTCAACTCCCATCTATTTCCTCCTTTTCTTGGGGAGCTACAGCCCTGAGCAACTCCTTGAATTGTTGTGTTTTCTCTCTAATCAACTTCTAGGTCTTCAGCCTGGTCTCTGTTGACCTTAGAGCCTTCTTTGACCACTGCTTGCAGCTGATTGTGGCAACCACTGGTTTATGCTGCTGGCTGACACTGGGGATGGCTTTGCAATCATTGATTCTACTCGACTGCCCTTTCCTTATTAGGAGGAAGTCTACCAGAGTTGCATGTTGGCCACTCTTGTATGTGATCTTGTGACCATCTCTCTTTCTGAAGCATATGTTGACTACTATCAAGCCATCTTGCCAGACAAAGTCTAGAATGGCCTCTCTTTCTTTATTCCTGTTGCCCCATCCACGTGGACCCAGGCAGCCCTCATATCCTATTCTATATGTCCCAATATGTGCATTCAAGTCACCCATTATCAATACTAATTCCTGTTGTCCTGCTTTATCTAGTAGGTCCTGCAACTGCTGTCCGAATGCACTCTTCCTCACTATCATAACCCTGCTGTGGGGCATAGGCCGAGATTATGAATACTGCCCTATCATTACACTGGAGTCTGTCACCAATTCTGATGATGTTCTTCACTGCCTTTTGGAGCATATGACTCACCACAATTCCCACAGCATTTCCAGCCTGTTCCCCTCCCGAGTAGTAGACTCTGGATCTCAAGCCAAGTGGCTTTGCAGCACTGCCCTTCCATTTTGTCTCTTGGATACACAGGATGTCCAGCCTCCTCCGTATCTTCATGTCATCCACTTCCAAGCTGCAGCCTGTCAGTGAACCTACATTAAGTGTAGCAACTCTCAGTTCATGTTTGGCAGGTTGATTGGTTTTACATCCAGCTTTCGCTCATCAGCGCTATCTCAGGTAAGCCAGGCTGGGCAACTAGACACCGGCCAGCCAGTAGCTTATTGACCCAGGGTTGTTAGGCTTTATGGCGGGCACACACTGACCAACAGGGGCACATACACCTCTCCCAATGTTGGTGACAGTCCCTGGCGTAGGTCAGAGTAGGCCAGGTCCTCAATCCACTTATCAACAGTAACTATCCACGCCCATTTTGGCAACATCAGTCAACATGGCAATCACCTACAGCCATATTTAACATGGTCGAATGGCTAGCCCTGCCACAGCAAGCAATCTGTGATCCGTGTTCTCCTATCTTGAGGATACTGTGCATCACAGTAAATGCCCAAAGTGGTTGGTCTGTACAACTCTTCCCCCTATGGGGCACCATTGTAGAGTCTGTACTGCTGCCCACAGCTCCATTCATTGGCAAGTTTGACATTAAAACGCTCGGCATGTTTTTCGGAGATGGGAAGAACCTCACAGAGACACAGGGAGAACATGCAAACTCCAAACAGACATTGGTCGGAGATCAGGACCGAACCTTGTGCACCAGAGGCAAAGACCGTAACCATTACGCCAACTGGTCACACCAAAGACGGCAATTCTTGCACGCTTGAGTAATTTTGACTGGGATGGATAACAGGTGTTGGAGAATAGACCACCAAGTGGTGAATGACTACTGAAGTCTTCTCACATGGAATCTGGCAAGTGGTACCACAGTAACTGCAGCTGCCATGGATCCCAAGGCTTGAAGTATTAGCAGTGCTTCAAGGGAATAATTTTGTATTATTTTCTGGACTTGGCATTGGGTGGTTTCTATTAGAGATGGAGGAAGAGAAGCTATTTGGGTTGTTGTATGCACGTGAGCATCTATGAATTCCAAACTCTGAGTTGTTATGAGCTGAGAATTGTAACTGACTAATATTCCCAGACAGGCAGACAGCTGGAGTAAATAGTCCCTTGCTTGAATCAGTTGATGTCTGGTTGGAGCAGTCAGGAGCCAGTTGTCTAAATATGGAAACATTCGGACACCCAGCAGTCTCAGGTGAGCTGCCATGGTTGCCATAAATTTGCTGAACACTCTTGGGCGCTGTGATGAGACCAAAGGGTAGTGTTCTGAACTGGTAATGACTGGCTCCACAGCCAAAGGCTTAGGTATCTTCTAGAGCAACTGTTCATTTTTATGTGATAGCACACATCTTGAAGATCTAAGGAGAACATCCTGCCATCCTTGTGCAAAAACGACAGAATGGACTGAACCATGATCGTCTGGAACTTTGTACACTGAACAGATTAATTTTTGGAACTCAGCAAACTAAATCTAAGTCCCCTGTCTTCTTTTTTGGCAGCAAAATAAATCCTGAAAAACTGCTGGACCCTCTCTGGTCTTGGGGGACCTCTTGGATGACTCCTTTCTAGCAGTTTTTTCCCTCCCTAGAGAAGCTGCTTCCCTCTGACTGGGTGGAACACTGGATTTTCGAACTGTTTGTTGGAAGGCATTGGGAAAAAGGTATAACAATCTGTGGATATTATCCTCCATACCCGTAAGTCCTTTGTGATGTCTAGCAAGGCTCTCTGGTGCAGGACTAGGTGACCCTCGACTGCTTCCAGAGATGAATAGTTGGGCCTTTATTCAAAAGCGCTAACAGGACATGTCGGATAAAGAATCTCTAGATCCCTGGTTATGCAGACCACCTCTGGCATGGGAACAACGTCTTTCATTGGTGTTCTGCCCTCTGCCCCTGGGGAACTATCTCCATGTGGATCTTGAAAGGGACCCTGGGACTTTCTGAACTACATCTTTCTGTCACTTTATTGGTTCCAAGAAAAAGATCTTGGAGGGGTTGAAGAATGTACACCCACAGCAGACAAGGTCTTCATTTTTGTTTGTACCTAGACAGTGAGTCTTACCTTGTGGCCAAATAACAAGGTTCTGTCAAATGGCACACTGATGAAAGATTTAAATTGTTCTGTGAAATCACACAAGCACATCCAGGCATATCTCCTAATGGAAATGCCTGAACCCGCCGCCCGTGAACTACCTTCAGCAACATGAGAGATTAACCTCATGGATGAATTAGAAATAGTCTGGAGGTTAGCCAACTGGAATGAAACTGTATTCCCTTTCTTGGAGGATATGGACACAGAGGGATTTGGTAAGATCCTTGATCAAATCTCTTTAAAGTCTAGTAAAATATGCCAAATAATTCATCAACCTTAAAGTAAAGGTCACTGACACATAGACACGTTTTGCAAACCTGTCTAGCTCCCTAGACTCCCAGCTGGGGGGAGGGGGGTTGGACAGAGGAACTCTGTTCTGCTAGTTCCTTTCTCATCACTGCCACAACAACCACGGCATCAATGGACACTCCTTTACTCCAGTGAAGGCTGTCTTTTGGGGGAGCAAGGACTTTGTCTGGTCTCTTGGGAATAGGCTCAACAGTGTCCGGTTCCTTCCATGCCTGCCAAAAATCAGATCTGTAAGATCATCAGCGAGTGGGTTTACCCAGGAGGTAGACAGGCCAGACCTGAAACCCTCCAGAAACATGAATTCCTCTTGAGAATGGTTAACGAGAGACCAGCCACCTCTTTGTTTAAGGAGTTCCAAGATTCCTCCAAAGGATACATCAGGTAGTGATCTGGGGAACCCCTTTCCCCTCATCAAAATCAGTGCTTTTAGTAACAGAGTCTTATGGAGAATAAGTGCCTTCTCTTGCATGTTCTCTTCCGAGTAACCTCTTCAATGGGATGCTCCAGGGAAGTATCGGAAGAGATAATGTTATCTTGATGGGTGGAATGGAGGCTAGCTCGGGCTGGCTGTCCCTGCAGAAAAGATGAATGAGGCTCAGGATGCAAAAGTGAAGGGGATAAAGAGGTCTGACATGAGGAAGATAGAGTAATTTGATCTCTAGACATAGAAAGCTCTCTTCATACCTTGAAGGCAGAGCTCCTAGGGGAAGTAGAAACAGACTGATCTGACAAAGGACCTTGTCAGATATTATTCTCTCTCAATGTCCTGCACTCAGGGAAGGAGTCAGAACAGAGCTAACCCTGAGGAGAAGAGACTACTCCAACAGATTCAGAATCAACTCTAACACTCCAGAGTAATCTCTGAGGTACTCTGTTCCATGTGACTCAGAAAAACTACTGGAGTTGAAGAAGCAATGATCTTTGGATCAGAGGAAGATGTCTAAGGATTTCAGATCAGATGGCTCCAAAACCGAAGGATGGATCCAAGGAGGAGATATTAATGGTGGTGTGGCTCTATGAAGAATCTTGGGACCCAAAGGGGATGGAGCCTAGAGAACCTCCATTTTGAATTTGCATCGTAAGGAACTTCCTCATCGTCCTATCCACATCTGCTTCTGATAGGCTCCTGGAGGATCGAAGAGAGGAAGCCATTGATGAAAGCCTGGAATATTGTGTAGGTGCTTGTTTAAGGAATGTAGAAGGTAATCTGGATGAAATAGGCTTTAAGAGTAAAGGCAAAGTATGGATCCGAGAGGATCTTTTGACTCTGTTTTGGATCCAACTTTCTCAATAGTTTAGCTGGAGGCTCATATGAAAGAGATGAAGTAGAAGGATGCTCAGGTGATCTTTTTTGGAAAACCCTTAGCAGCAGAGTTGCCCTTCTTGTCCTGTTTCTTAGGGATTTTTGCACCAACAACAAGAGTGTAGTGTTTAGAAGGGCTAAGACCCCAAGTTTAAATTTATTCTATCAATCAAGGATCGTGAGTTGAAGATACCATAAAAACTGCCAATCATTCTCCGGAGCGATGATCTGCTGTAGCAACCCCTAATGGGAGGAACCAAAAGACGAAGAAGAAGGATCGTTAGTTGAAGCCTTTACAGATCTCTCAATCCATATCTAGGTGTTTGGGACCTAGACAGTACACACATTCTCTGTGTGGACGTCCACATGTGGAATTTTGTGCCCACAATCCACACATTTTTTGAAACAGGACAGTTTGTCTAAAGCAAAAGTCAGAAAAACAATCCACTATGAGAGGAAAACTAAGGATTTTTTTTTAAACAAAGAAATAAACAGAAGAAAATAAAAAGGGAAAGAATTACCAACAATGGTAATAAAACAGTATTAAGATTAGTACAGAAAGGGAAAAGGGAATACTACCAATGATGGTATAAAAAGGTACTCAGTAAGTACAAAAAATGGGACCTATGTAAATTTTACAAGGGTAAAAGGGAGGAAAGTGAAATCAAACCCACCTAAAACTGAAACTCTTGAGCTTGCAATCTATGTCTGTCTGCAATGGTGGGAAACGAGATCTGAGGCATGTTAGGTTGGTGGGGCATTATGGTTAAAGGAAGGAGCTCAATAGTTCAAGATTCTACCTGGAAGAAACAGCCGAGTTGGATTCGAACCCAACAGCTGAGGAATGAATGAAATTGGACAGCACTACATACATACACAGTGGATATAAGAAGTTGACACACCCCTATTAAAAAGCCAGGTTTTTGTGATATAAAAAAATGAGACCATGATAAATCATTTCAAAACTTCTCCCACCTTTAATGTGACCTATAACCTGTACAATTCAATTGAAAAACAAACAAATCTCTTAGGGGGGAAGAAAAGTACAATAAGCTGATGGCATATGTGCATACCCTTAAACTAATACTTTGTTGAAGCACCTTTTGACTTAATTACAACATTCAGTCTTCTTGGGTACACACCTGCCATCAATTAAAGAGACTCTAACCCCAAATAAAGTTCAGCTGTCCTAGTAGGATTTTCCTGACATGTAGTCTTGCCTGCTACAGCAAAAGCCATGTTTCGCAGAGAGCTTACAAAACATCAAAGGGATCTCATTGTTGAAAGGTATCAGTCAGGAGAAGGGTACAAAAAAATTTCCACAGCATTGGATATACCATGGAACACAGTGAAGACTGTCAAAAAGTGGAGAAAATATGGGACAACAGTGACTATGCAAAGAACTGGACATCCCTCCAAAATTGATGAAAAGACTAGATGAAAACTGGTCAGGGAGGCTGCCAAGAGACCTACACCAACACTGAAGGAGCTGCAGGAATTTCTGGCAAGTACTGGTTGTGTGCTACAAGTGACAAAGATCTCCCGTAATCTCCATATGTCTGGGGTAGGGTTGCAAGATGGAAGCCTTTTCTTACACAGAAAACATCCAGGTCCAGCTAAAATTTACAAAACAATACATTACGTCTCACAAAGCATGTGGGAGAATGTGTTATGGTCTGATGAGAGCAAAGTTGAACTTTTTGGCCACAATTCCAAAAGGTACGTTTGGCGCAAAAATACTTTGCATCACCAAAAGAAAACCATCCCCACAGTGAAGCATGGTGGTGGCAGTATCATGCTTTGGGATTGCTTTTCTTCAGCTGGAACTGGGGCTTTATAGTCAAGGTGGAGGGAATTATGAACAGTTCCAAATACTAGTCACTTTTGGCCCAAAACCTTCAGGTGTCTGCTCAAAAGCTGAAGATGAAGAGGAATTTCACCTTTCAACATGACAATGACCCCAAGGATACATCCAAACCAATAAAAGAATGGCTTCACCAGAAGAAAATTAAAGTTTTGGAATGGCCCAGTCAGAGCCCAGACCTAAATTCAATAGAAAATCGTTGCGGTGACCTGAAGAGGGCTGTGCAAAAGACAGATCTGGAGCGCTTTTGCAAGGAAGAGTGGGAAAATAGCACACTTATGCAATCAGCTTATGGTACATTTGCTATTTTTTATATTTTTATCCCCTAACAGATTTGTTTTTCAATTGGACTGTAACAGGTTATAGGTCACATTAAAGGTGGGAAAAGTTCTGAAATGATTTATTGTGGTTTAATTTTTTTATATCACAAAAACCTGGCATTTTAACAGGGGTGTGTAACCTTTTTATATCTACTGAAAAAAAAATACACACACACACACACACACACACACACACACACACACACACACACACACACACACACACACACACACAAAGCAATCACTGAAAATACTCTCTCCATCTCGTATTTAAAATACCTCTGACTATACTCTGTACAAAACTGCGCTTTATAGCATGCAATTTACATTGTAAAATTTTATACAAATACTAATAAAGACAAACTATTTTACTTGCAGATACCTGAATCTCTTAAAAGTCACCTACCAGTTTAACATGATCAACAAAATTCCAGTCGCGCTCTCAGCCAGTTTTTTTTCTTAAAAAAAAACATATTTCATAGGTCTAATCATCCAATGAAACAGATCCTTTAAAGTACCCTCAATTATTCACTAATTTCACATTGCTGTTTTCTCGTCTTCCTGATGCTCTCCATCTCTCAACACCAGTTTCTGGTTCAAGTTCAGGGGAACTCCTGATTCTTCCAGTCAACTCTATCACTCAAGCATTTACCTTTAAACAATGGAACGTGTTATGGCTGCAGTCTCTCTCTATGGGCTTCATTAACGTCAGAAGAATGAGAAGAGGAGTTCTGCTTGCTGGCTACATATTTCCTCCACACCCTGCCTGTTCTGTATCAAAATCTCTGAAGCAAGTCAAGTATAGCAACATGAATAATCTACCAGCCTCTTGACATTCCCTGACTGCCGGGATAATTCTGTCTGGTGGACAGTGAATAATTTTCCACAAACTCTGCTGTACCCAATTTTTAAAATTTTTCCCTTTTGCCAGTTTCATCACAAACAGCTATTTCTTCTGCTATGATTGCAACTTTACTAATATGGGTCTTGGCTGTTTTCCATTGCCAAATTTGGAGTATATAGCATAATGTACCCTCTCAATTAACAAACCCTACTGTGGGTTAATTATTTCCACTTTCATAAAATTAATGTAGTCTCTTCCTCCCAGTTTCTCTGGTACATCAGAAAATCTCAGGTATTCTCTGCATGCTCTGTCCTCTAACTCTGTTTTCTAAAACAGCTTCTGTTGAGGAGCCTCATACCCAACCAGCCCTTTTTATTTCAGCCTATGACTGTTACACTTTTGTGAGTGCATGTGAATAGCTACAAATATCTCTTCTTACTGGAAGCAATTCCCTGCACCAAAGCTGAAACATTAACGGTTGGTTTGTTGCTGAACAGCTGTAACATTCTTCCCAGCCAGAGATTTTAGTCTTTTTCTAGTTGATATTCACTAATTTTCACCACATTTATTCCTTGTTGGTATTCAGGCAGTGTAATTTCCAGCCAGCAACTGAATTTTACTGTGCCGGATGTGTTTTTTTTTCAGAGTTTTGTCATTTTCACACTAGGACAGCTCTAATCAACCTGCCAATCAGTGTGCAGCCATTTGGGAAGTCCAAGATGTTATCAAAACTGATAGATACCAACCAATGTGGTTTTGTGGAGGGGAGGGAAACATTTGATAACAGAACAAAGATGATCCGCAGATAAACAAAATGTAAGAAAACACTGCTACTGTACAGCAGTCTTCATGCAGAGGAAAAAAAAAAAAGAGTTATGTACTTACTATAACTTGGCATCTGTGTTATCCTATGCCTTCATCACCACAGGGTCTTGGATCAGACATCGGATCAGAACTGGCAAAATATACAACATACAGATGCAAGGTTCTGGCTCCTCCCTCTTCCATAATGCCCTACTGCTCTCTAATCCCCAGATCGAGTTTGCCACCATAATCCAACTTCCTCCACTAGTCCACCAGGTGGGGGGTGGCAGGTGGGAAATGTGATGAATGACGACATAGGATAACACAGATGCCAAGTTATGGTAAGTACATAACTCTTTATCTGATGTTATCCATGTCTTTATTCCTCACCACAGGGTCAGAGTCCACAGCTACCAAACATCCTAAGAGGCCTCAAGGAAGGACACACCAGAGGACTGTGGAGCCAAAAGAAGCCCTACTCCTAGAAACTAAATCCAGTTTGTAATGGGATATGAAAGCGCGAGGATTAAACCAAGTGGCAGCACCACAGATATCAATAGAAAAACCTTGCAACAAAAGCAGAAGTGGCTACATATCTTGTACAATGGGCTCTAACACGGCCTGGAATCTCCAGATGATTCAGAGTGCAGACCACAGGGATGCAGCTAGAAATCCATTTGGAAATAGTGACCTTAGAGACTGGAAGGCCACGAAAAGCTGCTCTGACTTATGAAAATCTTTACTATCTAAGTAGAACCGAACCAGTCTGTGAACATCCAAGGTATGAAGGATATACTCCCCTCTGTTGGAGTATTTGGGGATAAACACTGGAAGCTGAATGCATTGATTAAGGGTTGACTCGGGAGCAACCTTGGGTAAAAAGGAAGGATTCGTTCTCAGACATACCCTGTCCTTGTAAAGCTCATATAAAAGGTGAGTAATGGAAAGAGCATGCAATTCAGAAACCCTCCTAGCTGAAGAGACATCCACCAGAAAAGCAATTTTCCAAGACAGAAACTTGAGATCATAGGAACTGGCAGGTTCAAAAGGGCGGCTCCTAGTCAGAGACTGCAGAACCAACGTGAGATCTCAAGGAGGTAAAGGGTCCTTAATTGGAGGAAGGAAGGCACCTTTCATAAATGCCTTACAAAGCCTAGATAAAAAGGTAGGTTTGGAGCTCTCGTGAAAATTAGAAACAGCCACCAACTGAAGCTTAATAGAGGAAAAACACGCTCCCTTTTGGAAAAGGGGGCACAAAAGCAAAAGTACATCAGGGACAGAGGCAGAAAAAGGATACAGACTCCTGCTCCTGGCCCGATGGAAAACCTTTTGCATTTACTGCTGTATACTTTTCCTGGTAGTAGTTTTTTTTTTGGGAGGAAAAAATGATGCATTTAATGGGCGACGCTAGTCTGGACTGTTTATCACTGGAACTGGAGAAAACAAGAGGTTAGGGGAATGGTTCGAAGGTCTGGAAGAGGGAACCCCGATGGGTGGGAAATCAGATCCTGACAGGGATACAGTATCCATGGCGGATACTTCAGATGGGACCCGATGAAGGGGAACCACCGCTGACGAGGCCAGAAAGGGGCAATGAGGATCAGAGATGTCCTCCGGCACTGAGCTTTCTCCAGGACCTTCGCTACTAAGGGGACAAGAGGGTAAGTGTAGAGGAGACCTGGAGGCCAACAGTGGACTAGAACATCCCATGGAGACTCCCCCCTGGGGGGGGGGGGGGTCAGGGCGAAATACCTGCTGCACTTGTGGCTGATTGGAGAGATAAAAAGGTCTCAGCACGGCTGACCCACCAGTCAAAAATCTGACTTGCCACTGAAGGAAAGAAGGACCACTTGTGAGGACTCAAGACAGATCTGCTGAGCCTGTCGGCCAGCACTCTGGAATCCCTAGGTACGTGCTTTGCAATAAGGAAACGGCTGGAGGACATAGCCCATTCCCACACTCTGATGACTTCTCTGCACAGTGGGTAAGAGCGTGTTCCCCCTTGTTTGTTGACAAACCAGACAAACGACATGTCTGTCTGAACTGCAATCGTATCTCGAGGGAGGCAGTCCTGGAAGGCTTGCAACGATGGACTTGTCCTCATCTCTAGGATGTTTACATGCAACTTGGTCCCTTATTGGGACGGTCAAGTCCCATACAAAATATAGGAAGGGACGTTAATATGGTTGGAAAAAACAACGATGGGGTGCACATGATGTTAACATACAGAAAAAATATAGGGGGTATTTGTGAAATTGTTAAGCAAAACTGGAAAGTGTTATTAACAGATGAGAAGATAGATGGCATTGTAGGACGGGTACCATCTTTTGGTTTTAGAAGGAATAAAAATTTGAAGGCTATATTATGTCAGGAACATGGTTTAGATAGAAATCATAAGGTTGTGTCTCAATGTAGAGGCACTTTTGCCTGCAGACAGTGCAAGGATTGTTGTGCTGTCATGAGTGGGAATCAATTCATACATCCCATAATAGGTAAAAAATACTTTTTAAATGGATATGTGGACTGCAGAACACAGAATGTTGTTTATCTGGCTGCATGCCAGAAATGTAGTTCATTCTATTTGGGGGGGGGGATTATTTATTTATTTGCTTTTGTTAACCAGTAAAGTCCACTGGGCTGAAATGAGCCCATTTTCTGTAGAGGCCCTGGAAGAAAAGCTCCAACCCCCCCCCTCAAAAAAAAAAACAATGTACATAATTAAGAGATTATTTAGAGAGTTAATAACAGCCCTTAACAATATACAAGAGTAATAACAGCATTTAACAATATACAATAGAATAATATAGGAGTCAGAAGTGACATAGTAACATAGGGGAAGACTCAGGTGCTTGGTAGGTATTCAATAGATCACACAGATAATGATAATCTGAATTTACACAATTTTTACACACCATGTGAGGCAGGGTGAGGCACACTGTGCTGTGATTAAGGGTGAGTGCACAAGAGGGAGAGTGAAGAAGAGTGTGGGTATCTGAGAGTTACGTCAGGTTAGTAATCAGGTGACTGAGGAATTGGGGATGGTGCAAGGGCATAGCCAATGAGAGGAGAGATGTTGGTAGAGTGATTTTTTGAATGACGGGGCATTATTTATAGTCCGTAGAGAAGGTGGAAGGGCATTCCAGAAATTAGCTACAGTGAAAGAGTAAAGGTAATGGCCTACAGGGAGTTTAGGTCTCTTAACTTGGATAAGTGATTGATTTTCAGATCTTGGCAAACGGTTTGGTTGATAAAGAGTCAGAACTGAAGCCAGGGCTGGGCATTTGGAGGAATTATAGATGAATTTGTGTGCTGTGGCTAGTTGTATGCAAGTCAGGTATTGTGGGAGTTCTAGCCAGTTCAGAGATTGTAATGACAGCGGTGGGAGGAATATTTTGCTCTAGTAACGAATTTAGCAACAGATTAAAGGATAGGATTTTGAAACACATTTCAGACATGCGGCTAAAAAAATATACATACTGCCCTATATCAGCACATAAAGGTGAATAAGGGCTATATGTTTATGGCTCTGCAGATTGGATTATATGTAATAATATTAGAGGTGGAGACATTGTTAACCACATTGAATTTTGTGAGATGAAATGGATTATTCAACTTGGGGTTGATGGATCTCCTGGTTTAAATGGAATTGTACCTTTAAAACCAGGCCTCAAGAGAAGGAGGGTACAATAGTACTTTTAACATCCAAGTTCATGTATTATATGTTTATCTGTTAAAAGGCGTGGACCCGAAAGTGCTAATTTCGTAACCTCCGGATTTTAACTATTGTTTTAATAAAAGTGCAACTCGGCTTGGTGGTTCACTTGCCATTTTATTCATTTTTCATTGTATTCAACAGGATTGGCAGGGAGGCACAATCCATTGCTTTGTAATTCTGGGTCATTTGAATGTCCTTTCACATGGAAAGCATTACCCAAAGGATTTGATCAGTGGGAAAACAGGAACTGAAGTAGTACATGCTTCACTGCTGACAGTTTCACCCCCATCTTTTCTAACTCTGCTAACTGCTTTTCATTAAACTGTCTGAAGGTCTTAGTACTACTACATCTATAAAGAACCCAGCCTTAGAATCTTAAGGAAATGACTGGGTTCTTAGCTATGCATGACCTCTAATAGCGAGAACAGCAGCTACAAACCTTAGTGAGGCATCTAATGCATTATATAACCACATTTTGTGACAGTCTATATTTTAATTGCCATTCTAACTTCAAAGGTTTACCATTAACACAGCTGCTGGGCAAAACTGTAATGTATCCTCTACTGCTTCAAAACTAAATTACTAATACTGTAGCCCTTCTTGTTTAATATCTGCAAAAGAAAGTACAGTTGTGTACATTTACCATAAATGTAGACGTTCGAGTGTATTCACTGTTGCAGTCATTACATTTAGGGTAATATGCTGGCAGGTTGCCCTCAGTCAGCCTGAATAACAAAGTCTTGGGTCCTGCGTCGGTTGCTGTCTCTTCTTCCATGACGTCAGGGGTATAAAACATGCAGCTGACGTCATTTTATTCAGTTTTTCTTGCCCCAGATGTCAGGTGCCCCCCCCAAAATGGGGAGCAAAAAAAAAAAAAAAAAAAATTATATATATATATATATATATATATATATAGAGAGAGAGAGAGAGAGATTATATATATATATATATATATATATATATAAACAGAAATATATGTACATGCACTTTTAGCAACATAAACTTTACCTTCATCTAAAAGCAAATACACCACAAAGGCTTTAGAATATAGTGAAGGAAAGAGTAGTTATAGAAAAGGGGGATGGCGTGTGGGTAACCCGGACTGCAACAGTGAATACACTCGAACATCTACATTTATGGTAAGTGTACACAACTGTACTATGGTCTTCGTGTTTCACTGTTGCAGTCATTACATTTGGGTAGAATCCCAAAGCTATGGATGGGAGGATGGAACTAAATAGCATTAGGAGAGGCTATAAGGCCCTGCAGAAGAGCAGTGGCAAAGCCTGCCCTGGATTTGGAGAAGAGAGGCAAATGGTGATGCTTTGTGAAGGTATGAACAGAGCAAAGTAGCAGCTTCTAGAATGTCTTTGGTTGGAACTCCTCTGAGAAAGGCTGCTGAGGTAGAGGCAGCCCTGGTGTAATGTGACCTGATCCCCTTGGGCACAGGTTTACCAATGTGCAAGTAGCAGAAATGAATGCAATGGCTTATCCACTTAGAAATAGTCTGCTTTGATATACCCTTCCCCTCTGATCCTGCAGCAAATGCCACCAGTAGTTGCTCAGATTTTCTTAGAGATTTGGTCCTCTTAGTTGACTGTGTACGTCCAATGAATGCAGAATCTGCTCCCCCTTGTTCTGCAGATTTGGGTAAAATGTTGGCAGGTGAATTGTTTGGTTAAGAGCAACACTGGATACCACCTTAGGCATAAAAGAAGGATTGGTCCTGAGGGACAACCTGTCCGGGTAAAATGTAATAAAAGGCTCCACAGCCATGAGAGCCTGTAGTTCTGAAACCCTTCTTGCTGAAGTGATTGCCAAGAGGAAATCTGTTTTCTGAGATAAAAATTTTATATCCACAGTAGCTGCTGGTTCAAAAGGAGGCAGAGTAAGTTATTCCAGCACAAAATTGAGGTTCCCATGCAGGAGTTGGGGATCAGGTGGCGGGTATCAGGGGCTGTGAAAGCACATCACTGAGTACCAGCGAACCGGCAACTGGCTTAGGAGAAGTTTTGTCATCTGTTTTGGACCTCTGCGGTCTGTCTCTCTCTTTTTTTTTTTGCGTTTTTTGTGAACTCCGGTAGTCGGATTGCTAACCGACAACATTTCAAGGTAATTAAATCTGGATCCAAAATATTTAGAAGCAAAAATATACAGACACTTAATAGTGCATTGGTTAAATCTAGCACAAAACCGACAGCAAGGTACGTTATGATCTGGGCCTAGGCAAGGAATACAGTACAAATGAAAATCCTTATGAGGTATTTGCTTCCCACAAGTAATGCATTATTAACTTTTACTGACCTCGGTAAGGAGCAAGAAAAAGTTTCCCCAATGGGGTACTTAGCTTTAGTTGAAGACTTCGGTTCTGAAACTCGAATGCGAAAATTTCAGGAGTCGGCCGACCAGCACTTGCGAACTGCTTCTGCTTCGGGCACCGTGTGGCAAGAAAGACTGAATAAAATGGCGTCGGCTGCATGTTTTATACCCCTGACGACCCAACGTCATGGAAGAGGAGACAGAAACCGACGCAGGACCCAAGACTTTGCTATTCAGGCTGACTGAGGGCAACCTGCCAACAGATTACCCTAAATGTAATGACTGCAACAGTGAAACACGAAGAACATCTGCCAGATTTCAAAAGGTATATAACTCTCTTCCCAAATCCATCTAATGCCCTGAACCTTCTTGTCAGGAAGAAAAGTGAGAACTGCAGCTGTCTTTTTCAGAAATGGGACAAAGAAAGGGAAATTACAGTAGGATTTGCATTCAAGTTTGTATACAAATCCTCTCTGTTATCTGAGACTTCTACCTCTGTAAGCAAGGGAATTTTTATCTAAGTCTAAGCAGCAGATAGGTGGGAAATCCCAAAGTAAAAGCACTTGAAAATTTAGCAAATAAAAGTTATGCACTCACCATAACTATGCATCAGTGTTGCCCATTTTCATTCTTCAACTGAGGAGTCTCAGATCCGACCTTGGATCCAGCTCAGTCACATTTACTTAGACTTTCAGATCAAACTCTCAAGCTCCTCCCTTTACTCATAATGCCTCAAAACCCTGTAGTACCTCAGAGAGAGTTTACTGTCCCAAAAGCAGAAAGACTAACCATAGCCAATAAAGAATGAAAGCCAGTAGGAAGTATAGGAGCTCAAACAGGAGCAGCAGTTCCAAAAAATACTATCAGATCACTCTCAGATGAAAGGACAGAGGGAAAAAGGGTGGGAAGTTGAGTAAGAATGAAAATAGACAAAACAGATGCACAGTTATGGTGAGCACATAACTTTTATATACGATGATGCCATTTTCATTAATTTCTCAAGTGATGAGACAGAGTCCCAGGCTACAAGAACCTTTGGTGGCCCTCATAGAAGGATATTTCAAAGTATTGCAGAACAAAAGGCAGCCCTGTTTCTGGAGATCAAATCCAACTTGTTAACGGGCAATAAATGTATGAGCACTGGACCAAGTGGCTGCAGCACAAATGTCATCAATGGAAGCTCTGGAGCAAAAAAGCATAAGTAGCAGCCATGGCTCTAGCGGACTGAGCCTTTTGGGGGTCTGGGCAAGGAAAGGCCTCCCTGACTATAAACAAATGAAATGCAATCTGTTAGCCATTTTGCTAAGGTAACTTTGGAAACTTGTTTTCCCAAACTGTTGAAGGCACAGGAGATGAACTACTGATCTGTTTTTCTAAAATCCTTTGCACTATGGCAATAAAAACAAAACTGTCTATGCACATCTAAGAGATGAAGCATGCATTACAACTTTGTTTCACAAGTTGGGGAGGAAAACAGGTAAGTTGATGGACTGATTGATGTTCACCTCTGAGTTTACTTTAAGCAGAAAAAATAAGTTATGCACTCACCATAACATTCTATCCGTGTTGTCCATTTTCATTCTTCCTCAACTGTTAGGTATGGATTCGACTCGGCCATTACTAAAACTTGTGGTAACCAAAAAGATCTCAAGCCTCTCCCTTGCCCATAATGCACCAACCCCAACATACCCAGATCTTGTTTGCTGATTTTACTTGAAGGGATATCTACCCATATGCATATATAAAAATGTTTATGTTCTATAGAGGAAACTATACCTGGCGCTCAATCATAAAGGACAGTAGTGTTCTTACAATGTTGCGTTCTTCCAGAAGTTTGTCGAAACAAAGGATGGGAGTTTGGTGGACGGAAAGTTGAGGAATAATGAAAATGGACAACACAGATGGAATGTTATGGTGAGTACATAACTTCTTTATCTGATGTTATCAATTTTCATTCTATCCTCAACTACTGGAGCATAGTCCCCAGCTACCTAGGACCCTGGGTGGACTCTAAGGAAGGATATTCCCAAGCACAGTTGAGCCAAATGCTGCTCTACCCTTGAGACCAGATCTAACTTGTAATGAATGATAAATGTATGAGGATTCGCCTAGTTTACAGCTGAAAATATGTCATCCATGGAAGCTCTGCATAGAAAGACTGAAAAAGTTGCCATGGACTTAGCTGAATGGGCTCTTACAGGTTTTGTTAAGGCCAGACCCAGTTTGTTATAGATAAAAGAAATGCAATCCATCAGCCATCTGGCTAGAGTTACTTTTGCCACTGGCTTTCCTAATTTCAATTTTGCAAAAGAATCAAACAATTGGTCTTTCTGATTTCTTTTGTTCCATGTAAATAAGTGTAATTGTCTGCGAACATCCAATAAATGCAACATATATTCACTTTTCTTTGTAAATTTAGAAAAGAATACTGGCAAATTAATGGATTGACTGACAGGATTCTGACACCACCTTGGGAAGGAAAGACGCATTTGTTCTTAGTGTTACTCTATCCTTATGAAAAATCAAGTATGGAGGTTTCAATGACAAGGCTTGAAGTTCTGAAATTCTTGTAGCTGAGGTAATGGCCACTAGAAACATAGTTTTCCAAGTCAGGAATTTAAGGTCATATTTCGCTGATGGTTTGAAGGGGGAATGAATTAAGGCTTGCAGTACCAAGTTCAAATCCCGTGGTGGAGTAGGGTCTTTATATGTGGGTCTCAAATAGAAGAGTGCCTATCAAAAGTGCTTTACAATATTTAGAAGAGGCCATGGAATAATTTTCAAATCCAATATGAAAATTAGATATTGCTGCCAATTGAACCTTAATGGTAGAACTCACCTCCTCATTAAGGATCAAAGCTAAAAATTCCAAAATGTTATGTACTGTAACTGAAAAAGGGTCAGTATGTTTTTGTTGTGCCCAGTAAACCTTTTCCATTTATTTGTACAAAGCTTTCTTGCTGAAGGTTTATAGGAAAATAAAAGTATATGATGAACAGGTGGAGAATACAGGCTGTCTGGCTATTAACCAAACTGGAGAAACCACACTGTTAAGCTTGAGGTTCAAGATATCCAGACGAGCCACGTCTGTCGGATGTGACTGGAAATCTGGAAACGGATCTAGTATCCATGGTTGGCAAAGATGGTGAGGCCACAAGAAGGGGAACAAAATCTTACAAGGCCAGTAAAGTGCAATAAGGATGACGTTGCTCTTCAACCTGGTGGCCTTCTGCAGGAATTTTGGAATCAGAGGAATTGGAGGGTAAGCATAAAGCAGACCGCGAGGCCAATCATTTAGTGTCCCCCGGTGATTACCCTGAGGAGGAATTAGAATAAAGCTACTGTTGCATTTGTTGTTTAGGAGAGAATCAAAAAGATTGCAGGAAACTGATTCCATCGGCAGAAAATTATTTCTGCCACTTTCCTGTTGAGAGACCACTTGTGAGGTAGAAGAATGGATCTGTGAGGTAGAAGAATGGATCTGCTCAGTTTGTCTATCACTTTGGTTTTCCCTGGAATGTGCGTTGCTATGAGAAAGCGATTGGATAAGATCGCCCATTGCCACACACTGAGTGCGTCCCGACACAAAGGGTATGATCTGGTCCCTGCTTCTTTGTTGCTACACCAAAAGTACAGTTGTGTATACTTACTATAAATGTAGATGTTCGAGTGTATTCACTGTTGCAGTCATCACATTTGGGTTATCTGCTTGCAGTAGCCCTCAGTCGGCCTGATTAACAAAGTCTTAAGTCCTGCGTTGGCTGCCGTCTCATCTTCCATGACGTCAGGCAGTCAGAGGTATAAAGCATGCAGCCGACGCCACTTTTAACAGTTTATCTTGCCCCAGATGTTAGGTGCCCCCACAATGGGAAGCAATTGTATACAAGGTTACACCTCCAACAAAAAGCAAATACTCCAGAAAGCTTTAGCTATAGTAAACAAGAATAGAAGTATAGACAATAGAAGTCAGGGAGGCTGGAGGGAGGGTAACCAGGACTGCAACAGTGAATACACTCGAACATCTACATTTATGGTAAGTGTACACAACTGTACTATGTTCTTCGTGTTTCACTGTTGCAATCATCACATTTGGTTAGATTCCAAAAGCTAAGGATGGGAGGAGGCAATCAGATAGCATTAGGACCAGCTATAGGGCCCTGCAGGGTTGCAGTGCCAAATGGTAATGCTTAGTGAAGGTATGTACTGAACTCCAGGTAGTAGCGTCTAGGATGTCTCTGGTAGGGACACCTCTGAGAAAGGCTGTAGAGGTACATACAGCCCTGGTTGAATGTGGTCTTATCCCCTGTGGGGTAGGTTTTCCATGGGGCTTATAGCAGAAATGAATGCAATGGCCAATCCACTTAGAAATGGTTTGCTTTGAAATAGCTTTCCTCTCTGCCCCTGCAGCAAATGCAACCATCAGCTGTTTAGATTTCATTTGAGGTTTAGTCCTGTCCAAGTAAAATCTAAATTGTCTATGCACGTCCAAGGGGTACATTATTCGTTCCCCTTTGTTCTGTGGATTAGAAAAGAAAGTTGGCAAATGAACAGACTGATTAAGGGCCACACTGGAGAGCACCTTGGGCATGAAGGAGGGATTGGTCCTGAGGGACACCCTGTCCGCATGAAAGATGAAAGGCTCCACAGCCATGAGGGCCTAAAATTCAGACAACTCTTCTTGCTGAAGTGATGGCTAGAAGGGAAGCTGTTTTTCAAGAAAGGAATTTCAACTCTGCACTTGCAGCTGGGTTGAAGGGAGGTAGAATGAGCTTTTCCAATACAAAGTTAAGGTCCCAGGCTGGAGTAGGGGCTCTCCTGGGTGGTCTTAAGTTTTATTTTTGGCCCCTCTGAGGAATTGCTTCAGCAGCGGATGAGAGAAGAGGGGTGGTTCTGTGTTGAAATGGCTGAGGCATGAATTTTGATGGAGGCAAAAGAAAAGCCCTTTTGAAGCATCCCAGTTAAGTATTGAAAAATCTGAAGTAAATTGGGCGCTGCTGTGCCTATGCCATGAGTCTGGCTCCAGGAACAGAATCTTTTCCATTTTTCAGCATAGGATTTTCTAGTAATATGCCTCCTTGCCTCCAGAATGACATCCATCACTTGCTTAGTGAGGGATGGGAATGGTGAGATCACGTAATTAGCCAGGCTGCCATGTTCAGGGTTTAAAGCTGTGGGTGTAGAATCTGGCCCTCCTGCTGAGACAGTAGAGCAGGGGTCTGAGGCAGGTGCCAGCAGTAACACACTGCACAAGAGGGGGTACAGCAGTGTTGGTGTGGCCAGTCTGGTGCAATCAGTATTGTCCTTGGTTTGTCCTGTTGGATCTTTAGTAGTACCTTGGAGAGGAGAGGCAGAGGGGGAAAGACGTAAACTGATAGTTTTTCCAGGTGAAGGACAGGGCATCCACTTTCAAAGCTTGTTTGTGGGGAGTCCTTGTGCAGAATTTATCCAATTGATAGCTCTGGGGGGAGGCAAACAGGTATATCTCTGGGCTCGCCCATTTGTTTCTCAACATGTTGAATATCTTTGGTTCTAGTCTCCACTCATGTGGGTCCATGAGATTTCTGCTTAGGTCGTCTGCCAGTGTATTTGGCTTTCCCGGCAGGAATTGAGCCTGTAGGTGCACTTTCCACTCGTGTGGATCCATGAGATTTCTGCTTAGGTCATCTGCCAGTGTATTTAGCTTTCCTGGCAGGAATTGAGCTTGTAGGTGCACTTGGTTGCTCACGGGCTGTGTTCCACAGAACCATAGCTAGCCTGCAGTGAGGGTAAGAGTGGGTTCCCCCCTGCTTGTTTATGTACCACATAACAGTGGTGTTTGTCCGTCTTTACCAATAACTGTCCTGGAAGAATGTGGTCCTTGAAGGCCGCCAAGAGCATACTGTACAGCTAACATTTCTTTTTGATTGATATTCAGGTGCATTTGACTTGGGTTCCATTTGCCCTGAATGCACTGCCCTGCCAAGTGAACCCCCCATGCATAGTCTGAAGCATCTGTTGTTGGGGTTTGGGCGGCAGGGGGTAGAGTGAATGGCAGTCCCTTGTTGTGGTGGCAGGTCTCTGCCCACCAAAGGAACTCTATCCGTAGACAAGGTATGATAGGAATCACTGATTCTAGATCCTGAGAATGTTGACACCATAGGCTTTTTAGATACCATTGTAGTTTCCTCATATGCAGTCTAGCATATGGAATTAGAAGAATGCAGGAGGCCATGAACCCCAAAGGCTTGCAGTATTTGTCTTGCAGATAGCAGGGTGTTTGTGGCCATAAGTTTGAAGTAAGCTGTCCAGTGAACTTGTTTCTCTGGCATGAGGGAAGCCTTCTGGGAATTTGTGTTCAGGCTTGCTCCCAGGAATACAATTTGCTGGCAGGGTACCAGATGTGATTTCTTTTCGTTTATGGTATACCCCAGGGAAGTTATCACTTTTTGTATAAACGCCAGATGATTCAATAGTATGTCCTGGCTTTCTGTCTGAATTAGACAATCATCCAGGTATGGGTATATTTGAATATTTCTTTGCCTGCGAAATGCAATGACTGGAGCTAGGCACTTTGTGAATACCCACTGAACTAAGAGCTGTGAGGCACAGCAAACAAAAACATGATGGTTGATTTCTTCACAGAACAAGATCCTGGAAGTTCCAGAAAACATGGCATAGGAAAACAAGAGTGCTAATGTTAAGGAACAGGTGAAGACAGCTATTGGGTAAGCACTTTATAGGCACAGGAATGTTAAGACCAGATCAGCCTAGCAGTTCTCATTTGTTTCACTTCCAAAAGCCTGAATGCCAAACGCCTACTCCAGGCAGCACAACGGTGAAGGGAGAGATGCTGCTAACAATGGCGACATGCAGGCCTCAGTGTAGGTACAGAAATTTGTGTGGCCACAAAAATATCCTGGCTCATGAACTGATCTGACTGTCATAGTCCCTGCCAGCAACAGATACTAACATCAGACAAGGTCTGCAATGGGTAGACTATCACACCAAACATTCAAACACTTATTGGTGACCCAGATTTCTCAGAACACATATCTGTATCTAGTTATTTAAACATAGACAAGCAGTAAGCTCAACACTCACTTTGGAAATCTTCAAATGTATCCACAAAGTCCAAGTTTGGCTGAAGAGGTGATAGCCCAGGTTGAATCATATCTGCATTTCCTGAATGTGCTGCAAAATAAAAATGTTTACATTTTTAATGCACATACTTTAACTTTCAAAGCAAGAATGACTCATTAAAACAGCAATTAATAGCAATGCTTAAAAATAAAATTAAATATCAACAGTCACAACATTCTGAAATATTTCAAATTAAGAAAACCATTAACAGGCAATCTGTGTGAATATAAGGAAAAGCACAACTAAGTTTGTTATGAATCAAAATCACAGGCTGAAATCCTATCTCAAGTGTTATCTATCACACCTGTAAAATAAGAACTATACTGCAATCACTGTGAAATAATTCCGTTATGGGAAAAGTATAGCACTTCTTCAGTAATACATCTGTGAAGGAGTCTCACAGGGAAGAAACACTTCTGGGAGAACACAGTCAAGAATGTCAAGAATCTACCACTGACAAAATCTTGGACCCATTTTTACTAAGCCCTGCCAACTATGCCAGTCATCACTGGGATTATTTTACTTACTACAGTCAACTGAAAGCAACACTGGTACACAAAAATACATTTGACATGTGGGCCACTACTTGTACTTACAAATTACTCCGGACAGCAAGAGCAACTGAATTTGGTAAGGTGACTTATTTAGAACTGCTTTTTAAACATGACACTGCACCACACATTGAGCAGTACTTCAGTGTGATAATGTATATGTGTAAAAGCCATTACATGTATGAGAAGCCAAGGGGCAGGCTCAAAATAGCATGTTTATTTCTGGTTGCACATTTTCATCACTACTGGCTTCACAACTAGTATATTCAACATCAACATGGACAGAGGTTATATTCTGTAGACAATTTTGCTTTAAAAAGAATGTGGTGTGCAATACTTACACAATGGTGATATCCTTTTACCCAAGTCATGCTGTTGCAGTATTAACTTAAAAACTGCTGCTGCAGGTCACATAAATTTAATCTCCTCAATTAAGTATACGTTTTAACCTACAGAAACGTTTACGTAACAGTTAAGTAATACAGCATCATCATAAAACATTTTTTAAATTAATATCCTTTTGCCTCCTTATCTTGCTGAATAGCTCCCTTCCCAAAGTTTTTTCTTTGTTTTTCTACCTGCTGACCATTCCCCCATCTCAAGTCTATCAATTCCCGGAAAAGCATGGCACCTGCACTGCAAGGGGATTACTGCCAGGAGGAAGCCACCATTCCGGCAGATGTGAAAGATATTTTCTACCACACTCTGCATCCAACTGCCACGGCGGTGTGACATGTCTTCGTTCTGACCACTTGACAGTATTACATTAACTTCCCCCCCACCAGACTTGTGCTATCTGTGACATACATACAGGCCCTAATCATATCCAAGCAGAAGACTACTCAAACAACCATCCCCACTAAATCGACATTATTCATGATGGAGTTAAGAAGCATTTCAATAACCTATTTCCTTTCTCCAGCGTAAATGTCTGCACTTCCATTACCATGGAGGACACCTTCACTGTAACAGTGTATGCTTCCTCCAATTCGCATGCTAAATCAGGGTAATTTGAAACACAGAAAAAATAAAACACCTAGAGTCTACTGGGCGGTAGACTCTAGGCGTTTTATTTTTTTCTGTGCAAGTTTGAGAGTTTGTAATTTGAAACAGTTTGGGTTTCAACCCTCTGCACCACAGAAGTGATCTTACTGAAATGTTAATCTCTTAAGGGACCTTAGACAGAGGTCCACAAATGAATGCCCAATGACAACTAGCAGTACCTGTAAGGATAAAGTACAGTTGTGTATACTTACCATAAATGTAGATGTTCGAGCATTCAGTTGCAGTCATCACATTTGGGTTATCTGCTTGCAGTAGCCCTCAGTCGGCCTGATTAACAAAGTCTTGGGTCCTGCGTCGGTTGCAGTCCCTTCTTCCGTGACGTCAGGGGTATAAAACATGCAGCCGACGCCATTACATCAGTTTTTCTTGCCTCAGATGTCAGGTGCCCCCTAATGGGAAGCCATAAAATCGATAACTATACAAGGTTATAACTCCAACAGAAAAGCAAATACACCAAAAAGCTTTTGAGCATAATAAAGGAGAGTAGAGATACAGCCAAAATAGGTAAGGGGGCTGGAGGGAGGGTAACCAATACTGCAACAGTGAATACACTTGAACATCTACATTTATGGTAAGTGTACACAACTGCACTATGTTCTTCGTGTTTCACTGATGCAGTCATCACATTTGGGTAGATTCCTGAAGCTAAGGATGGGAGGAGGAATTTAGATAGCATTAGGACCAGCTATAAGGCCCGGCAAGACTGCAGTGGCAAAGCCAGCTCTGGATTTAGAGAAAATTGGCAGATGGCAATGCTTGGTGAAAGTATGGACAGAACTCCAGGTAGCAGCTTCTAGGATATCCCTGGTAGGGGCACCTCTGAGAAAGGCTGTAGAGGTAGATGCAGCCCTAGTTGAGTGGGGTCTGATCCCCTGTGGGATAGGTTTTCCATGGTGCTTGTAGCAGAAATGAATGCAATGGCCTATCCATTTGGAAATGGTTTGCTTTGAAATAACCTTCCCCTCTGCCCCTGCAGCAAATGCCACCAGCAGTTGTTCAGATTTCCTTTGAGGTTTAGTCCTGTCCAAGTAGAATCTAAGTTGTCTGTGCACATCTAATGATTGCAGTATCCGTTCTCCTTTGTTCCGTGGATTAGAAAAGAATGTTGGCATATGAATGGACTGATTAAGGGTCACACTGGATACCACCTTGGGCATGAAGGAGGGATTGGATCTTGAGGGACACCCTGTCCGCATGAAAGATGATGAAAGACTCCACTGCCATAAGGGGCTGTAATTCAGATACACTTCTTGCTGAAGTTATTGCTAAAAGGAAAGCTGTTTTCCAAGTAAGGAATTTTAAGTCTGCAGTAGCAGCTGGCTCGAAAGGGGGAAGAGCGAGTTTCACCAATTCAAAGTTAAGGTCCCAGGCTGGAGTTGGAGCTCTCCTGGGTGGTCGTAAGTTTTTGGCCCCTCTGAGGAACTGCGTAAGCAGTGGATGAGAGAAGAGGGGAGGTTCTTTGTTATAATGAGCTAAAATGGCTGAGGCGTGAATTTTGATGGAGGAGAAGGATAGACCCTTGTGAAGCATCTCAGTTAAGTATTGTAAAATCTTAGGTAAATCAGGCACTGCTGTGCTCATCCCTTGAGATTGGTTCCAGGCAAAGAATCTTTTCCATTTTTCAGCGTAAGATTTTCTAGTACTAGGCCTCCTTGCCTCTAAAATGATATCAATCACTGGTTTACTGAGAGATGGTACAGGAGAGATTAGGTAATTAGCCATGCTGCTAGGTTCAGTGTTTAATGCTGAGTGTGCAGAATCTGGTTCTCCTGCTGAGACAATAAGGTAGGAGTCTGAGGCAGGTTCCATGGGGCCAACAGTGACACACTGCGCAAGAGGGGGTACCAGTGTTGGCGAGGCCAGTCTGGTGCAATCAAAATCATCCTTGGTTTGTCTTGTTTGATCTTTAGTAGTACTTTGGAGAGCAGAGGCAGAGGAGGAAAGGCATAAACTGACAGGTTTTTCCAACTGAAGGACAAAGCATCCACTTTCCAAGTTTGTTTGTGGGGAGTCCTTGTGCAAAATTTGTCCAATTGATAGTTCTGGGGGGAGGCAAACAGGTCTATATCTGGGCTCCCCCATTTGCTTGTCAACATGTTGAAAATCCTTGGTTCCAGTTTCCACTCGTGTGGGTCCATGAGGTTTCTGCTTAGTTTTAACGGATCCAGTATGCAGTACAGCTTTCGCCCAAAAACAAAATAGGCAGCCACAAGAGTACACAAATTTATTAGTTTCTGCTTAGTTTGTCTGCCAGTGTATTTAGTTTTCCTGGCAGGAACTGAGCTTGTAGATGCACTTGGTAGCTAAGGGCTGTTTTCCACAATGCCATGATATGCAGGTGCATTTGACTTGGGTTCCATTTGCCCTGAATGCACTTCCCTGCCAGGTGAGCCCCTCATGCATAGTCTGATGTGTCTGTTGTTAGGGTTTGGGTGGCAGGGAGTAGTGTGAATGGTAATCCCTTGTTTTGGTGGCAGGCCTCTGCTCACCAAAGGAACTCTAGACGTAGGCAAGGTATGATGGAAATCATTGCTTCTAGACCCTGAGAATGTTGACATCATAGGCTTTTTAGATACCATTGTAGTTTCCTCATATGCAGTCTTACATATGGAATTAGAAGAATGCAGGAGGCCATGAAACCCAAGGTTTGTAGTATTTGCCTTGCAGATAGCAGGGTTTTTGTGGCCACTTGTTTGAAGTAGGTTGCCAAATGAATTTGTTTCTCTGGGGTAAGGAAAGCCATCTGGGAAGTTGTATTCAAGCTTGCTCCCAGGAATATAATTTGTTGACAGGATACCAGGTGTGATTTCTTTTCGTTTATGGTGTACCCCAGACAAGTTAGCACCCTTTGTACAAAGACCAGATGATTCAAAAGTATGTCCTGGCTTTCTGCCTGAATTAGACAATCGTCCAGGTATGGGTATATTTGAATATTTCTTTGCCTGTAAAATGCAATGACTGAAGCTAAGCACTTTGTGAATACCCTGGGGCTGTAGATAAGCCTAAGGGCAGTGCAGAGAACTGATAGTGTGTGTAGCCTGCTTTGAAGCATAGGTATCTTCTGCAAGACTCCCTGATTGGGATGTGCAGGTATGCTTCCTTTAAATCTAGTGTTGCCAACCAGGCGTCTTTGCCTAGCAAAGGGAGCAAATGGTGAAGAGTCAGCATCTTGAATTTTTGGAATCACCAAAAAGGTGTTAGAGTGGACAGGTCCAGGATAGGACACCATGAATGGTCTTTTCTGGGTACCAGGAAAAGTCTCGAGTAGAAAAGTACAGTTTTGTACCTACCATAAATGTAGATGTCCGAACAGGATAGCATCTGCAGTCATAACAAATGGGTTGTCCTGTCGTCAGGCAGCCCTTCGGTCGGCCGGATTCCAAAGTCTGGGTCCGGCCTCGGCTGATGTCGCACTTCACCCGACGTCATCTCTGCTGGTCTTCGGGTATAAAGGCATCAGCCGACGCCATTTTCCTCAGTGTTTCTTGCCCCAGATGCCAGTTGCCCTCTAGGAAAGCTAAATTTTGGATAAATGCCAATGTTTCCAAAATAGTAGAAGGCAAACACAAAAATAAGCATGTATGTACATATATACAAACAAATACACCATAAGAGACTCCCCCCCCAGCTAGCTATTAGGAGGGTAAATACCCTAGGAGTACCACAGAGGGAAGGAGAGTGGGTAATCCTGACTGCAGATGCTATCCTGTTCGGACATCTACATTTATGGTAGGTACAAAACTGTACTATGTCCTTCAAGGATGCATCTGCAGTCATAACAAATGGGTAGAATACCATAGCCAAACTAGGGGAGGAGGAAGAAGAATTATGGTGTAGTTAGGATCCCTTGCAATACAGCAGTGGCAAACCCTGCTCGGGATCTAGAGTATAGAGGCAAATTATAATGCTTGGCAAATGTATGCACGGAGGTCCAAGTAGCCGCCTCAATAATGTCCTTGGTTGCCACTCCTCGTAAGAAAGCTGTGGTAGTGGCTGTAGCCCTTGTAGAATGAGGTCTTATGTTCTGTGGAACTGGTTTTCCATGGTAGGAGTAACAGAATCTTATGCAATTTCCTATCCATTTGGAGATTGTCTGTTTGGAAATTGCTTTTCCTTCCCTTCCTGTTGCATAGGCTACTAAAAGCTGGTCAGTTTTTCTGTTACTTTTGGTTCTGTCCAGGTAGTAGCGTAACTGTCTATGTACATCCAAGGTATGCAGCAGCCTTTCCCCTGTTCTGTGGATTGGGAAAGAAGGTAGGTAGGTGGATTGCCTGGTTTAAAGACACTCTGGATACCACCTTAGGCATAAATGTAGGATTAGTTCTCATGGACACTATCTTGATGGAAGATTAGGAAGGGTTGTACTGCCATTAAGGCCTGTAGTTCTGAAACCCTCCTTGCTGAAGTAATTGCCAGTAGGAAAGCAGTTTTCCATGATAGGTGTTGAAGATCTGCTGTTGCTGCTGGTTCAAAAGGAGGGAGTGTCAATTTTTCTAGCACAAAGTTCAAGTCCCATGCTGGTAATGGTGGTTTCCTAGGAGGTTTTACATTCTTGATCCCTCTGAGGAATTGCCTAAGTAGAGGATGCGAAAAGACAGGTGGATCGAAGCTGTATTCTGCGGAAATAGCTGATGCATGTATCTTGATGGAGGAATAGGACAGGCCCGTATGTAGAAGCTCTGCCAAGTACTCCAGGATGTTAGCAATATCTATGTTCGAGACATCTTTTCCTCTTTCAGTACTCCAAATGACAAACCTTTTCCATTTTCCTGCATAGTTCCTTCTTGTTGAAGGTCTGCGGGCTTCAAGGATAATGTCTTTAACCCTTTGGGATAAGTCTGGGTTAGTAGCTGTTATGTGATGTTCCAGGCAGTCAGTTGCAAGGTTTTTAGGTTTGGGTGCATGATGTTGTAATTGTTCTGAGTTAACATCAAAGGCATCAGGGGTATTGGCCACATTCTCCCCTGAGACATGCTCCTCAGCAAAGGATACCAGTGTTGTCTTGGCCAATTCGGAGCTATCAGAATTATCCTTGGACGTTCCTCTTTGATTTTTAGTAGTACCTTGTGCATCAAAGGAAGAGGTGGAAATGCATATGCTGTCAGGCCTTTCCAACTGAAGGATAGAGAGTCCACCTTCCATGCTAATGGGTGGCATGTCCTTGTGCAGAATTTTTTGAGCTGGTGATTGAGTGGGGATGTGAATAGGTCTATTTGTGGCATTCCCCATTTCTTTGTGATGGCCTTGAAGATGTCCGGGTGTAGCATCCATTCGTGAGCATCCGAGGTGGTTCTGCTTAACATGTCTGCTAGGGTGTTTTCTTTTCCCGGCACAAATATTGCCTGTAACTGGATGTTGTAGCTCAGAGCCATATTCCAAAGGTCCAGAGTCATTCTGCATAGGGGGTATGAATGAGTGCCTCCCTGTTTGTTGATGTACCACATGACTGTGGTGTTGTCTGCCCTTATCATTAAATGGCCTTCTTTGAGGAATGGTTTGAATTTCTGGATTGCTAGTTTTACTGCCAGCATTTCTTTTTGGTTTATGTGCAGGTGCAGCTGGTCTGGAGTCCACAATCCTTGTATGCACTTGTCCAACATGTGCGCGCCCCAGCCTAGGTCTGAGGCGTCCGTTGTGATGGTTTGGTTTGCTTGAAAGTTGTGGAAGGGCAAGCCTGGGTTTGACTGGCATGCTTGAGCCCACCATAGGAACTCTTGTTTCAGGCATGGGATTAGTGGGATTTCGGTTTCTAAGCTGTGCCTGTGTTGAGACCATAAATTCTTTAGATACCACTGTAGTTTTCTCATATGCAGTCTGGCATGGGGGACCAGGATTATGCATGATGCCATGAAGCCCAAGGCCTGCAGTACTTTTCTTGCTGTTAGTTTGTGCTGCTTTGTTAATGCCAAGAAGTAAAGAGGAGTTGTTCTTGTTTTTCTGCAGTTAGGAATGCCATTTGTTTTACTGTGTCCAATTCCGCACCCAAGAATGTTCTTATCTGGGATGGTATCAGTCTTGACTGTTTTAAATTGACTGTGTATCCCAGGGCTTGTAGTAAGCAAATGACTCTTTGTAAATCTGTTGTCAGCTTGCTTTTGTTGTCCGCTTGTAACAGGCAGTCGTCCAGGTATGGATAAATTTGGATTCCCTGTAGCCTGCAATGAGCGATTACTGATGCCAGGCATTTTGTGAATATTCTGGGCAGTAGATAAGCCAAAGGGCAATGCTGAGAATTGATAATGCTCTGATCCTGCAAGAAATCTGAGGTATCTTCTGCAATTTGGTCGTATGGGGACGTGCAGGTATGCCTCCTTGAGATCTAGAGTTACCAGCCAACACTCCTTGCCCAGCATGGGAAGAAGTTGCTGTAGGGTCAGCATTTTGAATTTTGGTACAATGATGTATGTGTTTAAGACGGACAGGTCGAGAATAGGTCTCCAACTTTTCTCTTTTCTTGGTACTAGGAAGAGTCTGGAGTAGAATCCTTTGCCCTGTTGTGTTATTGGTACTCTTTCCACAGCTCTCATCTTTGTTAATTGAGCTATCTGCTTTAGAGCTTCTGTTTTTTGATTTGGAGGTAGGTTTGGCATTCCTCTTTTTACTGGTAAGGTGTGGAAGTGGAACCTGTAGCCTTGGTCTATGGTTTGCAAAATCCACTTGTCTTTTGTGATATAGTGCCAATTTTTCGAAAATAAGGCTAACTTTCCGCCTAAAGGTGCTGCTATTTGCTCCCTGGTAGGCGGTGTCAGAGCCAAGTCACTGTGATTGTCCTGTTGCAGTGGCAGTGGTTGTGTCTGTGCCTCTGGTTATTGCCTTGCCACTGGCGTCCTCTATAGGCACCTCTTCTGGATTGATTTCTGCCTCTAGAGCGTCTATTCCTGCCTCTTTGAGATTTTGAGGAGTCTGGAAAGGACCAATTTTTGGCAGGCCAGTTCCTGCTAAACCTTGGGGGCTGAACCTGTAAGAAATCCTTAACTGTTTGTACAGATTTTGCCTTCTCTTCCATTTTCTTCATTACTTGCTGAGCAGGTGTACCAAATAGACTGGCCTTATCCATAGGAGCATCTAACAGCTTTGCTTTAACATGATCCGCAAAACCTGTTCCTTCAACCATGCATGCCTTCTTATCACTGTGCCAGTCATGGCTGATCTAAATGAAGCCTCCAGTGCATCATAGCCACATTTTAAAGAATGGTTACTAACCTGCTGAATGTTATTCACCATTTCTAAAACATATTTCTTATCTAAGGAGTCATCAGAGGACAGCTTCTTAGTTAACTGATCAAGCATAAACTCTTGGTATTGGATCATGTGAAACTGACAGTTTAAAGCTCTAGCTGAGAGAGTAGCAGAGGTGTAAACTTTTTCCCCATCTCTAAGGACCTGGATTCCCTTTCAGAAGGGAGAGGGTTTTTGCTGAGGTCGAAGCTACTGCCTTAGGCCCCTGGGATATAGTCTCAGGATCTGCAAGTGGGGCCTTGTATAGGTGGTGATGAGTGTCTGGCACCCTGTAAAATCTATCTGGTTTGGCAGGGGCTGGAGGTAAAGTATCAGGAGCAGTGCAAACATCATTAAATGCATCATCCACAACAGGCAGAACTGGAGGTATAGCTAAGGGCCTATGTTGTGGTAAGTGCAGAAAGGTCCTAAGCCTTTTTCTTGAATCTGAGAAATCTTGTCCCTGCCATTGGAATTGTTCTCTCATGGCATGTAAGGTTTCCCCAAAGGAAAATTCCTCTGGTGGAGAGGCAGATGGAATGGATTCTTCAGCATCGGAATCTTCATAAGTAGAAAAAGGAGCCTCTGGCTGGTCTGTAATGTCTGAGTCATCCGAAGAATCATCAGAGGACACTGGCTCGGGGGGGCTCTGCTCTAGGTCTCTTTTCTGGAGGCTGAGAGGCCCTGTCTGGGTGAGATTGGGATCCCCTAATTAAGGAGATTAAATCCTCTGCCAGAGTAAGCATTTGTGAACTAGAAGTGGGCCTATGTGAGGGGGTCTTAACAGGCACTGATTTAACAGTTTTGGCTGATTTAGCCCTGGCAAAGGCCTTTATAGACATGGCTGCAGGAGGCCTAGCAGCACCACGTGCTGGGGTAGAGACATCCAAAGGGATGGTGTCTGATAATTCACTAGGAACCACCGTAGTAGGCAAAACTTCAGAGGCCGATTCAACTAAGGTAGCAGGAGCCTCAGTAGTAGTCATGGATTCAGCTGAAGATTGACCCGTTTTCTGGGTTCCGCCGAAAACCGAGACACTCGCGGCTTGCTTAACCGTGGTTTCGGCCGAAACCGCGGACCGCGAGTGTCGGTCTTTTTCTTTGCGTTTTTTTAACAATTTGGGTAGTCTGAGGATCCGATGGCATAATGTACGCAAAATCTGAGCCGAAAAACTGTTCAGCAAACTCCGACCGACGCCTAAGCGTTCGTCGGTTGAAGGAAGCACAGGCTAAACAGGCTGCTACGTCATGGTCTGGGCCTAAACAAGGTAGGCAGTAAGAGTGGAAATCTTTATGAGGTATTTGTTTCCCACAAGTTAAACAGTTATTTACTTTTTCTGACATCGGCTGAGGCAAGAAAGAGTCCCCAACGGGGTACTTAGCTTTTTAGAAGTCTTCGAAGTAGTATTCGGTAGTAGTAATCTCTGGATCTGACCGACCAGCTTCGGGCGCCACGCGGCAAGAAAGACTGAGGAAAATGGCGTCGGCTGATGCCTTTATACCCGAAGACCAGCAGAGATGACGTCAGGTGAAGTGTGACATCAGCCGAGGCCGGACCCAGACTTTGGAATCCGGCCGACCGAAGGGCTGCCTGACGACAGGACAACCCATTTGTTATGACTGCAGATGCATCCTTGAAGGACATCCTTGTCCCTTTTCCTCTTCTGGTACCAACTGTATACCCCCCATGCTTAGGAGAGAAAGTACTTGCTTTTGGGCCTCTGCCCAATGATTTGGGGGCAGTTCTGGCCAGCCAACTGGTGAAATCTGTATCCCTGGAACACTATTTAAAACCCATTTGTCCTGGGTAATGAGTTCCCAGTTCTTTGCATGAAGGGCAATCCCCCCCCGAAAGGGGCAGACGGTTGAGAAGTGCTTGGCAGTTTTAAAAATAAGTCATTGAGGCAGTTTACCATAGGGGGTTTACTATCCCCCAGATTTGGAAGTGGAGGCCCCCCCACTGCTTAGTCCTGTGCGTACCCTGGGACTGAAGCCTGGGAGCTCTGCTGGATCTGGGTTTGGACTGATAAGAACTGGAAAAGGCAGGAAAGGACCAATTCTTGGAAGGTCAATGCCTACTAAACCTTGGAGGTTGTACTTGTAAAAGATCTAACAATTTGCATAGATTTAGCTTTTTCCTCCATCTTTTTAAGAACAACTTCTGCCTTGTTGCCAAACAGGCGTTCCTGGTTTAAGGGAGCATCCAGTAATTTAGCTTTAACATGATCTGGCAAGGATTGTTCCTTAAGCCAAGCATGCCTTCTAAGTACAGACCTAGTTACAGCAGCCTTGCAAGATGCCTCTAGTGAATCAAAACCACATTGCAAAGTATGTTTTCCAACTTGCTCAGCTGAATGCAATAAATCCTGTAAATCCTTATTTTCAGTCCAATCAGGAATCAACATCATTTTCTGTTTAAGCAATCCAAAAATATGCTGCTGATACTTTAACATATGAAACTGGCAGTTTAAGGCCCTAATGGCCAAAGTTGCAGAAGTGTATACCTTCTTACCCCATCTATCCAGCGCCCTGGAGTCTCTATCAGAGGGGGTAGGGTTTTTGGCAGTAGTAGCTTTAATGCCCTTGGGTCCCTGTGAAATGTTCTCAGGATCCGCAGTAGGATTTTTAAAAAAGAACTTATGACAGTCAGGGACCCTGTAATATCTATCAGGTTTTCTGGGAGCAGGAGGTAAAGAGTCAGGGGCCAAGCTAGATTCCGAGAAGGCATCAACAATGTCTAGTACAGGAGGTATGGCTAAAGATCTGTGCTGGGGCAGGAGTAAGAAATCCCTAAGCCTCTTTTTAGAATCAGAGTAATCCTGACTTTCCCAATGAAAATGCTCCCTGAGGGTATGCAAGGTTTCACCAAAAGAAAAATCCTCTGGGGGGATGCAGAGGGAATAGAGTCTTCAGCATCAGAAGCCTCATAGGCAGATAAGGGTAAATCCTGGTCATCAGAGGAAACAGAAAATTCAGAATCCTGGTCAGACGTATCATAAGCAAACTCAGTCCTAAGTCTCTTAGAGGTGGAAGGTTGGGTTCCCCTGATTAAAGTAATAAGGTCTTCAGCCATTCTTATCATTTGTTTTTTAGGTATAGAGGCCTGGCCATGCGGTCTGGGCATCAGTTTTCTAGGCATGATTTGAGTTTTAGGCCTTGAAGGTGAAGATGGCATCGGTTTAATACGCAAGTCAGTAGGCCTGAATACACCCTCAGGAGCCGGTGCCTGAAACGAAAATTTCAGGAGTCTGCCGACTGGCACTTGCGAACTGCTTCTGCTTCGGACACCACATGGCAAGAAAAACAGGTGTAATGGCGTCGGCTGCATGTTTTATACCCCTGACTACCTGACGTCACGGAAGAAGGGACAGCAACCGACACAGGACCCAAGACTTTGTTAATCAGGCCGACTGAGGGCTATTGCAAGCAGATAACCCAAATGTGATGACTGCAACAGTGAACACGAAGAACCTAGTACAGCTGTATACACTTACCATAAATATAGATGTTCGAGTGTATTTACAGAGGAAAAGGGACAAGGATTCTACTCAAGACTTTTCCTGGTACCTAGAAAAGACAATTCATGGCGTCCTATCCTGGACCTGTCTACTCTAAACACCCTTTTGGAGATTCCAAAATTCAAGATGCTGACTCTTCACTAATTACTTCCTATGCTAGGCAAAGATGCCTGGTCGGCAACATTAGATTTAAAAGAAGCATACCTGCACATCCCAATCAGGGAATCTTGCATAAGATACCTACGCTTCAAAGCAGGCTACACGCACTATCAGTTCTCTGCACTGCCCTTTGGCTTATCTACTGCACCCAGGGTATTCACAAAGTGCCTAGCTCTAGTTATTGCATTTTGGAGGAAAAGAATTATTCAAATATACCCATACCTGGACGATTGTCTAATTCAGGCAGAAAGCCAGGACATACTTTTGAATCATCTGGCCTTTGTAAAAAGGGTTCCAACTTGTCTGGGGTACACCATAAACGAAAAGAAATCACACCTGGTACCCTGTCAACAAATTATATTCCTGGGAGCAAGCTTGAATACAACTTCCCAGATGGCTTACCTCACGCCAGAAAAGCAAATTCATTTGACAACCTACTTCAAACAAGTGGCCACAAAAACCCTGCTATCTGCAAAACAAATACTGCAAGCCTTGGGGTTCATGGCCTCCTGCATTCTTCTAATTCCATATGCAAGACTGCATATGAGGAAACTACAATGGTATCTAAAAAGCCTATGTTGTCAACATTCTCAAGACTTAGAAACAATGATTCCTATCATACCTTGCCTACGCCTAGAGTTCCTTTGGTGGGCAGAGGCCTGCCACTAAAACAAGGGACTACCTTTCACACCACCCCCTGCCGCCCAAACCCTAACAGATGCATCAGACTATGCATGGGGGGCTCACCTGGCAGAGAAGTGCATTCAGGGCAAATGGAACCCAAGTCAAATGCACCTGCATATCAATCAAAAAGAAATGTTAGCTGTACAGAATGCTCTGACGGCCATCAAGACCACATTCTTCCAGGACAACTAATAGTAAAGACGGACAACATCACTGTTATGTGGTACAAAAACAAGCAGGGGGGTACACATTCTTACCTCCTCTGCAGACTAGCCATGGCATTGTGGAACACAGCCTTGAGCTACCAAGTGCACCTACAAGGTAAATTCCTGCCAGGAAAATTAAATACGCTGGCAGAAAGACTAAGCAGAAACCACATGGACCCGCACGAGTGGAAACTGGAACCACGGATTTTCAACATGTTGACAAACAAACGGGGGAGCCCAGATATAGACCTGTTTGCCTCTCCCCAAAACTACCAATTGGACATGTTTTGCACAAGGACTCCCCACAAACAAGCCTGGAAAGTGGATGCTCTGTCCTTCAACTGGAAAAACCTATAGTCAAACAGGACAAACCAAGGATGATTTTAATTGCTCCAGACTGGACGGCCAACACTGGTACCCCCTCCTGTGCAGTGTGTCATGGTTATCTCCATGGCACCTGCCTCAGGCTCCTTTTTCCCTGCTGTCTCAGCAGGAGAAGCAGATTCTGCACCCTCAGCTTCCAACACTGAACCTTGCAGCCTGGCTAATTACTTAATCTCTCCTTTACCATCCCTCAGCAAACCTGTGATGGATATCATTTTAGAGGCAAGGAGGCCTAGTACTAGAAAATCTTATGCTGAAAAATGGAAAAGATTCTGTGCCTGGAACCAATCTCAAGGGATGAGCACAGCAGCACCAAATTTACCTCAGATTTTACAATATTTAACTGAGATGCTTCACAAGGGCCTGTATTTTTCCTCCATTAAAATCCACACCTCAGCCATTTCAGCTCATTATAACACAGAAACTCAGCTCTTCTCTCATCCACTGCTCAAGCAGTTCCTCAGAGGGGCCAAAAATTTGAGACCACCCAGGAGAGCTCCAACCCCAGCCTGGGACCTTAACTTTGTCATGGAGAAACTCACTCTATCTCCTTTCGAGCCAGCTGCTACTGCAGATTTAAAATTTCTTTCTTGGAAAACAGCTTTCCTTTTAGCAATCACTTCAGCTACAAGGGTATCTGAATTACAGGCCCTTATGACAGTGCAGCCTTTCATCTTTCATGCGGACAGGGTGTCCCTCAGAACCAATCCATCCTTCATGCCCAAGGGGGTATCCAGTGTGGCTCTTAATCAGTCCATTCATTTGCCAACCTTCTTTCCCAATCCATAGAATAAAGGGGAACGGATATTGCATTCCTTAGATGTGCACAGACAACTTAGATTCTACTTGGACAGGACTAAACCTCAAAGAAAATCTGAACAACTGCTGGTGGCATTTGCTGCAGGGGCAGACGGGAAGGCTATTTAAAAGCAAACCATTTATAAATGGATAAGCCATTGCATTCATTTTTGCTATACGCACCATGGAAAACCTATCCCACCCAGGGGATCAGACCTCACACCACCAGGGCTGCAACTACCTCTACAGCCTTTCTCAGAGGCGTCCCTACCAGGGACATCCTAGAAGCTGCTACCTGGAGTTCTGTACACATACTTTCACCAAGCATTATCATTTGCCAATTTTCTCTAAATCCAAAGCTGGCTTTGCCACTGCAGTCTTGCAGGGCCTTATAGCTGGCCCTAATGTTATCTAAATTCCTCCTCCCAACCATAGCTTTGGGAATCTACCCAAATGTAATGACTGCAACAGTGTAACATGAACATAGTACAGTTGTGTACACTTACCATAAATGTACATGTTAAGAGTGTACTCACTGTTGCAGTCCTGGTTACCCTCCCTGCAGCCCCCTAACTTCTTTTGGCTATACCTCTACTTTCCTTTACTATGTTTAAAAGCCTTTTTGGTGTATTTGCTTTTTTGTTGGAGGTATATCTTTGTGCTTTTATGTTTAATCGCTTCCCATTGGGGGGGCACCTGACATCTGGGGCAAGAAAAACTGATGTAATGGCATCGGCTGCATGTTTTATACCCCTGACGACCTGACGTCATGGAAGAAGGGACAGCAACCGACGCAGGACCCAAGACTTTGTTAATCAGGCCGACTGAGGGATACCTGCAAGCAGATAACCCAAATGTGATGACTGCAACAGTGAATACACTAACATCTACATTTATGGTAAGTGTACACAACTGTACTTTGTGTACACTTACCATAAATGTAGATGTTCGAGTGTATTCACTGTTGCAGTCATCACACTTGGCTTATCTGCCTGCAGGAAGCCCTCACTCGGCCAGAATACCAGAGAATTAGTATTTCTGAGTCGGATGCTGTTGCTTCTTCCATGACGTCAGGTCGTCAGGGGTATAAAAACAGGCAGCCGACGCCATCAGGAGCCCCCAAATAGGGAGCTAGGAAATGGTGTGGAAAACACCACCAGTAAAAAGTAAATACACATACCAGTAGGAATAGCCATAGAGAGGAGAGACAAGAGATAGAGAAAACCAGGGGGCTGGAGGGAGGGAAACCAGGACTGCAACAGTGAACACACTCGAACATCTACATTTACGGTAAGTGTACGCAATTGTACTATGTTCTTCGAGTTTCACTGTTGTAGCCATCACACTTGGGTTGATTTCCAAAGCTGAGGAAGGGTGGAGGCAATCAAGAAGAGTTTGGGCTGGCTAGTAGGCCTTGCAAGACTGCTGTAGCAAATCCTACCATGGATTTAGAAAAGATAGGCAGGTGGTAATGCTTGGTGAAGGTGTGTGCAGAACTCCAGGTAGCAACATACATTATGTTCCTGGTAGGGACTCCCCTGAGAAATGCTGTAGAGGTAGATGTAGCCCTAGTGGAATGTGTTCTGACCACCTGAGGGGTTGGTTTTCCATGGTGCTTGTAGCAGAAATGGATGCAGTGTGCTATCCATTTCGAAATGGTTTGTTTTGAAATGGCCTTGCCCTCTGTCACTGTTGCAAAGCTGACTAGCAGCTGGTCAGAGCTTCTGAAAGGCTTAGTCCTATCAAGGTAGAACCTCAGCAGTCTGTGCACGTCCAAAGAGTGCAGGATCCTCTCCCCTTTATTCTGAGGATTAGGGAAGAAGGTAGGCAAATAGATGGATTGCTGAGAGCCACAATGGACACCACTTTAGGCATAAAGGAATAGTTAGTCCTGAGGGAGACCCTGTCAGCATGAAAAATGATGAAGGGTTCCACAGCCATGAGTGCTTGTAGCTCAGACGCTCTTCTAGATGAAGTGATGGCCAGAAGCACGGCTGTTTTCCAAGAGAGGAATTTTAACTCTGCTGATGCTGCAGGCTCAAAGGGGGGGGGGGGTAGCGTGAGCTTTTCCAACTCAAAGTTAAGGTCCCAAGCAGGGGTAGGGGCTCTTCTGGGTGGCCTTAAGTTGTTAGCCCCTCTAAGGAACTGCTTGATGAGCGGGGTGTGAAAAGAGAGATGGCTCTGTGCTGTAATGAGCAGAGATGGCAGAGGCATGGATTTTAACAGAAGATAAGGATAGGCCTCTGTGAAGTAGATCTGCTAGGTAATCCTGGATGAGAGGTAAGGAGGGATGTGCTAGTTCAGCACCTTTAGCCTGGATCCAGGAACAATACCTTTACCACTTGTCAGCATAGGATTTTCTAGTGATGGGTCGTCTGGCTTCACACGTATCATCCAGGACCTGCTTGCTTAGGCTGGCCACTGGAGGAGAGGTCAAGGAATAAGCCAGGCTGCCAGGTTCAGGGTCTGCAATTGTGGATGCAAGAACTCTCCTTCCTGAGTCAAAAGAGTTGGAATCTGAGGGAGGTGTCATGGAGGCAATGGTGACAGACTGCGCAGTAGTCGGTATCAGTGTTGGGGTAGCCAGTCTGGGCCAATCAGGATTGCCCTTGGTCTTTCCTCCCTTATTTTGAATAATACCCTTGTAAGAAGAGGTAGAGGGGGAAATGCATAGCTCGAGAGGTTTACCCATTGGAAGGATAGGGCATCCACTTTCCAGGCCTTGCTGTGAGGTTCCCTGGTGCAGAATTTGCTGAGCTGGTGGTTGTTGTGGGAGGCAAATAGGCCCACCTTCGGGGTACCCCATTTCTGGGTTATGAGGCTGAAGGTGTTGTGGTTTAATTTCCACTCATGTGGGTCTAAGAGATTTCTGCTCAAGTTGTCTGCCAGAGAGTTTTGGTTGCCTGGCAGGAATTGTGCTAGCAGGTGAAAATGCATGGCTGAGGTCGTGTTCCAAAGGGTCATGGCTAGCCTGCAGTGCGAGATCCCGCCTGTTTGTTGATGTACCACATCACTGTGTTGTTGTCTGTTTTGAGTAGTAGAGGCCGCAGAGAGAGTAGGGATCTGAAAGCTGTCAGAGCATGCTGAACAGCTAGCATCTCTTTTTGGCTGATGTGCATATTGATTTGGGCTCCAGTGGCCCTAAATGCACCTGCCGTCCAGGTGTGCACCCCAGGCATAGTCTGATGCGTCTGTGGTTAGGATCTGGGCAGCATGGGGTTGTGAAAAGGGAAGTCCCTTGTTGGGGTTGCATGCTCCTGCCCACCAAAGGAAATCTTTCCTTAGACAAAGTATCATAGGTATAATAGTTTACAGGTCCTGAGAATGTTGACACCAAAGGCTCTTTAAGTACCACTGAAGTTTTCTCACATGCAGCCTGGCATATGGAATTAGTAGAATGCAGGAGGCCATGAACCCTAGAGCTTGCAGGATTTTCCTTGCAGGTAACTGGGTTCTGTTGGCCAGTTGAGAGAAGTAGCCTGTCAGATAGGCTTGTTTTTCTGGAGTAAGGAATGCCATCTGGGATGCTGTGTCCAGGCTTGCTCCCAGGAATACAATTTTCTGAATGGGGACTAGTTTGGATTTCTTTTCGTTTATAGTGTACCCCAGTGAGGTCAGTAGGTCCTTTACAAATGTCAGGTGCTGCAACAGCTTTTCCTGTCTGCCTGAATCAGGCAGTCATCCAAGTAGGGGTAAATTTGAATATTTTTTTGTCTGCAAAAAGCAATGGCTGGAGCCAGGCATTTTGTGAAAACTCTGGGAGCAGTGGATAAGCCAAATGGAAGTGCAGAGAACTGATAATGCATAGATCCTGCCATGAAATGTAGATATTTCCCGCAACAGTCTTTGATTGGGTTGTGCACATAGCCCTCTTTTAAGTCCAGGGTGGCTAACCAGGCATCTTTGGACAGCATAGGAAGAAGTTGCCGGAGGGTGAGCATTTTGAATTTTGGTACCACCAGGAAGGTGTTTAAAACGGATAAGTCTAAGATTAGGTGCAAAGTGCCCTCTTTTCTGGGTACCAAGAAAGGTCTGGAATAGAAAACGTGGCCTATCTGGTCTGCTGAATTGTCCTCATGGAGAGCAGGGAATGGTCTTGGTTTTGTGCCTCTGCCCACTGGTTTGGAGGAAGATCTGGGAACCCTTTTGGGGTTGGCAGTGTGTGGAAATAAAATTTGTACCCCAGGGACACTATGTTGAGGACCCAACGATCGTTGGTGATGGAGGCCCAGTTTTTTGCAAGGGAGGCAAGTTCTCCTCCTAGGGATACAAGCAGGTGGGCAAAGGTAAGAGGTGTATTGGAAAAGTCATTGTGAATTATTTCCATAAGGGGGTGGCTTAGCATTCCCTGTTTTAGGAGTGGACGTACTCCATTGCTTAGATCTCTGCATTCCCTGGGACTGCTGTCTGGGGGGGGGGGGGTCTGCTTCCCCTAGGTCTAGTCTGAGGCAGCCTTGAGGGGGCTGGAAAGGACCAATGTTTTGAGGTGCAATGCCTACTGAATCTCGGAGGCTGGACTTGCAAAAAGTCTAACTGTCTGCATAGACTTAGCTTTTTCTTCCATCTTTTCTAAAACTTCCTCTGTTTTGGTGCCAAACAGGTTGTCTTTGTTCAGTGGTACATCCAATAGTTTTGATTTGACTTGATCTGGCAAGGTCTGTTCCTTAAGCCAAGCATGTGTTCTAATTAAAGAACTCGTGACTACTGCCCTGCAGGATGCTTCTAGGGTGTCAAACCCACATTGCAGGGTATGCTTAGAAACTTGGCTTGCAGAATGCATAAGCTCCTGTAATTCTTTATTTTCTGCACAGTCTGGGAAGGTAGACAATTTTTGTTTAATAAGTTCATTGTATGTTGCTGGTATTTCAGCATGTGGAACTGACAATTTAATGCTCTAATGGCAAAAGGTGCAAAGGTGTATACATTTTTACACCATCTGTCTAAAGCTCGGGAATCCCTGTCCGAAGGGGTGAGATTCTTAGCTGTGGTTGTTCTTAATCCTTTAGCTCCTTGGGAGATGACCTCTGGGTCAGCAGTGGGATTTTTGAAAAGAAATTTGTGCGAGTCAGGGACTCTAATACTGGTCAGGTTTCCTGGAAGCAGGAGGTAGAGTATCAGGAGTTAGACTGGATTCCATAAAAACATCATCCACAACATCCAGCAGAGGAGGAGGAATAGCTAAGGGTCTGCTGTAGTAAATCTAAAAATTCCCTGAGTCTCTTTTTGGACTGAGGATAATCCTGGCATTCCCAATGGAAATGCTCTCTCAAGGCATGTAAGGTTTCCCCAAAAGAAAAATCCTCTGGAGGAGAGGCAGAAGGAATGGATTCCTCTGCATCTGAATCCTCATAAGCAGATAAGGGCATGTCTTCATAATCAGAAACCTCAGAGTCATCGGACTCTTGGTCGGATAAAGCTGCTGGGGACAAGTCTCTTTCTTTTAGCAGGAGTAGGTTGACTTCCCTTAATCAGCATGATAAGGTGGTCTGCCACTTTAAGCATTTGAGATTGAGGCATGGAAGCAGGCACTTGAGCTTGGGTCGTCGTTTTTTTTAGCTGTAGTTTGTACCCTGGTCCTTAGAAACTCTGTAGTTTTAGAAAGAATTGAAAACGTGAAAGAAGTCGTCGGTTTGTATTGAATATCAGTAGTGAGCAGAACTTCCTCGGAAGCCAGTGCCTGCACAGTAGCTTTGGACCCATCCAAGGAAGACACATCTGCAGGTTCCGTAGTCAAAGAAGAGTCTTGCGGCATACTGGAATCCGAACAGGTCTCGGTAGCGGCCTGTGAATCCACAGAAGCGAGCATCAGGGGCTGCAAAAGCACCTCACTGAGTACCGGCGAACTGGCGACTAGCTTAACGTAAGCGTCGTCGGCAGTTTTGGACCTGTGCGGTGAGTCTCTGTCTTTATCCTTACTTTTTTTGGAAGATCGGTAGTCGGATGGCTTACCGAAGCCATTTCGGAATACGGAGATCAAGAGCGAAAGTATTTAGCTACGATGAGGGCCAGACTAGGTATAGTTCTGGCATTGAACAAAGCACAAAACCAACAGTGAGGGACGTCATAGTCTGGGCCTAAACAGGTGACGCAGTAAGAATGGAAATCTTGGTGTGGTATTTGCTTTCCACAGGTGAGACACTTGTTAACTTTTTCTGACATCGGTTAGAGCAAGAAAAAAGGATTCCCAATGGGGTACTTCGCTTTAGAAGACTTCAACGTGTGAACTGCTTCGGGCTCCTCGGCAAGAAAAGACTGGTGTGTAATGGCGTCAGCTGCCTGTTTTTATACCACTGACGGACCTGATGTCAGTCCTGGAGCGACAGCAACTGACGCAGAAATACTAAGCATCTGGTATTCGGGCCAACTGAGGGCTACCCCTGGCAGGATAACCCAAGTGTGATGACCGCAACAGTGAAACACGAAAAACATCTGAAGAATCATAAAAATATCAATGATAGACTGTGAAAAACATTGCCAAAGACAAATTACTAATTTATGGAAAAGTGCATTCCCCTATCTGCAGTGGCACAGTAACTATGAACTAGCTTCATAAAATGTATGGGGTGCAGAAGGCATAATACTTTGCAAGGGGAAAAAGCAGGGCAATAAATGTAGATTTTTGTTTTGTTGGCATGTCTATTAAAACAAACGGCTGAAAAGGAAGCAATCTCTGTACAAGTCTGTTTCGATCCTTTTGTACAGTACTTCACAAGAACTACCCAAGCCAATGCAAGTGCCAGACCTGATGATACTCAGTAGAATAAGTGTGTGTGTGGGTGTGTGTGTTTTGGGAGGGATACACTTCACATTCACAGACAGACTACAAAATATATTCTTGTATGGGTCAAAATCATTGCAGTCCTTACAATTGTGGAAAAAGGCAAATTGTGATTTTCTACTTTAAAAGTTTTTCTACAATCACTCTGTAGAAAGGTAACTACTTGGAAGTAAAACAAGATGCCTCAACAGGGGAAAAATAACTGGGAGCAAATACAATGCACCCTAGCTATCAAACATTGCACCTACATTGAGATTTAGGGAACAACTCACCAGAAAAGACCATATGCAGCGAAACAACTGCTCATTCTGCAGCCATATATTATTGCCCACAACCCAACAGAACTTTTGGGGGTGAGGCTAGAAATTAACATCTTTGCAGGGCAGCAAGCATGTCCCTCGTACCTGTGGCCAAAACACCCTCTATACTTGCGCACAGCAGCTCTATGCTTATATATAATTTGATCACACCACGAAAAAAGAAAAACAGTGAGTATGCAATACTACCAATTTACCCTCCTGCATACTTAATAGTCTGAAGGCAGTCAAAACGGCGCTGCTGGATAAATGGCATTCTACTCAGTATACAGAAGGTAGAGAACGTACAAAGTGTGAAATGGACAGAATATGTAATTGCTGTTTGCAAGCAACACTAGTTTATCAAAAGTGCATGCATCTGTATTCGCTAAAAGCTCAGTGCTCCTTGAAATATTTATTTATTGACATTTGATTATTGGGAAAGTCTAACTGGGTAGAAGCCCATTTTCAGCAAAGGTCTGGGGAAAAAAGCTCCAAATTATTACAAAACATTTTAAGAATAATTTTACAACCTTCAAAATAAAACAAAAGCATCTGCAGTTTAAATACTTAAATTAGACACAATATAAAAACACTGGTTAAGAATCAATATAAATTATATAGCAGTCATTTAATATTTAGAAAATTTTTACACAGTTTGTAGAGAAATTGAAGGTTAGTCTAATACAACAGGAATTTCAATATGAAGTGACTGAAAAACAGGGATGAAAAGAGAATTTTATAAAAGTAAGGAAGTTAAGAAGGGAGAGTAAGGAGGTAAAATGAATGAAAAAGGTACTTGTTTATATTTCAGGGATATAATTTTTCCTGTTTTTGAGAATGAAAAACTTCCTAGCTAAAAATCTGTTCTGAGTGGTTTTGAAAAATGGGAGGAAGGGTACTGATTGGATGGATACAGGTAAGGAGTTACAAGCCTTATCAACATTGTACGAGTACAGACAATGCCCAGCAAATTTGACAGGTTTATAAACAGACAAGAGTTTATGGTTACTGGATCACAATGGTAGACTGGTAACATACTTGTATAGGATGTTTTTTAGTGCTGAACAGGCAGACTAATGCTGGATAATTTTATAAGTGGTAAGAAGCAATGTATGTTAGTTGATGAGGCAAGTTCTAACCAATTTAGGCTTTTCAGTGCTATACAGTGGTGGGTTCTGAAAGGGATATTTGCTGCAAATTTACCAACTTATAGTATTGTTCAAGTTTTAATTTTTGGGAAGCCTGGAGGTTAGTAAGGATGGTAATGCCATAAAGTGTAGGAAGGAGATAAGTAGTGGCAAATGTAAGTTTAGTTGCAGTGGTGAGAAGATTTTTGGCTCTGTAAAGCATGCCTAGATTTTGATGAGTTTTTCTTATGCAATTCTTATTTACAGGTTGAATGTACTATCATCCACTATCACCCCTAATAATTTGATATAAGTGACTTCAATGACTGTATTATCAAGAGAGGGCTTCAAATTTTTGTTTTGTTTTTTTTCATGAGAGCAAATTTAGGGGAAAAAAGCAGTACAAGGGGGTGCTGAGAAGTTCTAAGCCCGACCTAGAAGGGAATGACGTGAAGCCATGAAACGTACAAGTTATTCAACATATTTACCCTGAAGTTCAACACATGGTGCAACGTGTCTGAAGTTTCTGTAACTCTGCCAAAAAAAAAGTCTGAAGTCTGATCAATGAAATACTGCTCTGCTGCTGCACTCACCTCCGAAACACTCAAAAACTGCTGCCCTTTCAAACTCTTTTTAAGGTCTGGAAACAGGAAATAGTCAGATGGAGCAAGATCTGGTGAGTAGGGTGAATAGCCTATGCACTCAAACCCCAAGATCCATAATTTTGTCAGCCTTGTGAACAGGTACACTTTCTTACAGAAAGAACTCCTTTCCTCAGCTTCCTTCTTTTTTCACCGCCTCCTTTAATCAGCACAGCAAGTTACAGTAGTATTCTGTATTAACTGTTTGGTCCCCTCGGAAGATCGTCATTACAATTCTCGTATCCCAAAACATTGTGGGCATGATCTTTCCTGCTGACTGAGTCTTCTTGAACTTCTGTGGCCTTGGTGAAGCCGAGTACTGCCACTGCATGCACGACTGTTTTGTCTCAGGATCATAATGGTGTAACCATGTTTCATCAACAGTAAAAAGAAGTTACGTACTCACCATAATGTTCCATGTTTGCGGTCCAGTATCTCACCTTCAGTCTTGCTGGTTGGGTTCGGAGATGAAACTCGGCCCCGACTCGGCCATATACTAAAGCACAAGAGCTTCTACTGGCTCGAGGCTGAGTCCTATCCCATGGTGCTTAGAGGCTGTTCCCCAGATCTCATTTGAGGGAGAAAGGTTCCTAGGATATATTCAATATCCAAAAAGATAAAATACGAAAACATGTTATCAAAAAATTAACAAGAAAGGGCAGGAAGGGAATCAGACCTTATCTGCCAATTCTGAGAAATTTCCACGAGATCCTCCAGGAGGGGGATGGCTGGGAGGGACGCAAGACTGAAGGCGAGATACTGGACAACAAACATGGAATGTTATGGTGAGTACATAACTTCTTTATGTTATGTTGTCCCATCTCACCTTCATTCTTGTTGGTTGGGACAGAGTCCCCAGCACCTTTTTCTTGGGTGGCTCAAGGGAATAAACTCTTCAGGACAGTGGAACCAAAGGATGCCCTGTTCTGGGAGGCCACATCTATTTTGTAATGAGTAATAAAGGTATGAGGGTTAAACACATGTCGCGGCAGCACAAATTGAATCCAATGTTAGTCTAGATTGAAAGGCAATGGAGGTAGATACCGCTCTAGTTGAATGCCCTTTGATTTTCCCTGGTGGTTCTTTATTGTGGGAATCATAGACATATGTGATGGTCTCAGTAAGACATTTGGACAAGGTAACGTTTGAGATTGCCAAACATTTATTATTTTCTGAATAGGAGACAAACAATTGGTCTGACTTTCTGAATTCTTTGGTCCTATGCAAGTAAAAACGTAACTGTCTATGCACATCCAGTTGGTGGAGTTTATACTCTGCCTTGTTGCCATAGTTAGGAAAAAACACTCGTAATTCTATACTTTGGTTTAAATTCACTTGAGAACAAACTTTCGGTAAGAAGGAAGGATTTGTTCTGAGGGAGACCCTATCTTTGTGGAAGATCAAATAAGGTGGACGGACAGACAAGGCTTGCAGCTCTGATACTCTCCTGGCTGAAGTAACTGCTGTCAGGAAGTGTGTTTTCCAAGATAAAAATTTAAATGAACAAGATGATGCTGGTTCAAAAGGGGGCAGGATCAAAGATGATAATACTAGATTGAGGTCCCAAGGAGGAGGAGGCTCTCTGAAGGGAGGTTTTAACAGAAAGGTACCCCTTGAGGAAAGCTTTGCAAAGTCTATGGGACATTAGACTAGATCCCGATTCTCTCACATAATAATTAGAAATAGCAGCTAATTGAACTCGAATAATGGCTGCCGCTGCTCCTTGATTAAAGATTTCTGTCAAAAATTCCAAAATTGCAGGTATAGATGCTGTAAAGGGATCTATATGTTTTGTGTTAGCCTAATAAGAGAACCTCTTCCATTGACTTGCATAAAGTTTCCTAGTCATCTGCTTGTGCGAGGAAACTAGAATGTGATGAACTGCAGGGGATAATTCCGGAAGCCTGGCTAAGATTGGAAGTGGAGAAGCCAATCTGTCAGCTTAAGGGTGTGGAGGGCAGGATGGAGCGTCCCTGACTGATGTGTCAGAAGATCCGGCACTGGGTCCAGGATCCATGGGTCTTCCTGAAGGTGGGGCCAAAGAAAAGGGAACCAAATATGACAAGGCCAATAAGGCACAATGAGAATTAACCTGCGACTCAACAACTTGCTCTGGATAACCTTTGGAATCAAGGAAAAGGGGGGAAAAGGCATAAAGAAGTCCGAAGAGCCAATCGTGAACTAGTGCATCCCTCGGGGAGATTAGGGCAAAGTAGTTGCTGCATTTAGTATTGAAGGGAGTGGCAAAAAGGTCGCAGCAAGGCTGGCCCCATTTGCGAAATATTAGATTTGCAACTTCCTGATTGAGGGACCACGTGTGAGGCATGAGAATCGCTCTGCTTAGCCTGTCTGCTATAACGTTGGATTTCCCTGGGATATGTGTTGCTGTCAGAAAGAGTTGAGAAGATATTGCCCATTGCCAAACTCTCTGGGCCTCCCGACATAGGGGGTAGGATCTGGTTCCCCCCTGTTTGTTGATGTACCATACCACTGACATATTGTCTTGTCTGGATTGCAATAGTCCCCGTGGGAAGAGAGTTCTGAAATGCTTGCAACGCCAGAAGCACCACCCTCATCTCTATGACATTGATATGCAAATAGTATTCGTAATCCTTCCAAACCCCTTGGACAGTCTGTCCCAGATAATGCCCCCCCCCCCCAAATCTGGGATGGTGCCGTGGTTACTGTAGCGACAGGTTGGGGGAGTACAAACGTTCTGCCCATTGTTACCCTTGTTCGGTATATATTTCTCCGAAGTACAGGCAAAGGCGGAGGGACTGTGGCTAACCAAGTTCGCAGATGACTGTAAATTGGGTGCAATAATTGACTCTCCAGCTGACAGACATCCTGCAAAAGGGTCTCACAGAGACAAACACCTGGTGTCAAAGTCACAGCCTCAAGCTAAATGCCAAAAAATGCATAGTAATCCCATAGTACCTACAAACTACCACATAGATGGGAATCCACTAAGTACAGAAGAAGTAATTAGGGACCTGGGTACCCAAGTAGATAGCGTGCTCTCCTTTGATAACCACATAGCCAAAACGGTCAGGAAATCCTTCTATGTGGCACACCTGATCAAAAAGGGTTTCTCATCCAGATCCAAGGAGGTGATTGTGCCCCTTTACTCCTCACTCATTAGGCCCATAATAGAGTACAATGCCCCATTTGGGATGTACCTCACTAGACACCTGCAACAACTAGAAAGACCACAGAAGTACCTCACTAAGAGGATTAAGGGCCTTAAACAATTACCCTATGAAGCACGACTAAAAAAGCTCCAGCTCTTCTCAGTCACTTACCGTCTTCTCAGAGGTGACCTATGTCTGACCTATAGTGCCATGTCAAACCCTGAACTAATGGACATGCTTCACCTCAAAAAAATGAGATCCCTCAGAATCACTCATTCTAGTGACTTGAACCTATGTACAACAATAAACAGGACATTCTGGAGGGATAGATTCCTGTCCCAGCAACTCCCCTCACTCTGGAATAGAATCCCAATCCATATTCGACAGAGCTCCTCTCTGATCCTTTTCAAGAGAAATCTTGATGAGTGGATGGGTAATCGTAAGTTCTACCCTGGGATCACTTCAGGAGCCCTGTTGACAGAGGCCCAGGTTACTAATCTAATGGGGAGGCGAAAGCCATCACTCTGTGGCTAGGCTTATAAATGCCCATGGGCAGATAGCCTAGTACTTACCTATGAACGTAAGTATGAACCTATGAGTGGACTGAACCCACCAAAGTAGGTCCTTCCTGCAGTAGTGTGTTATGAGGATCTTGTGAGACATGGGTAACTCCTGTATGGACTATTGAGCAAAGAGTAGCCAGTGCAATATTCGCATGTGAAGTCGTGCCATGGGAAGTAGTGTTATCGTCGCTGCCATAGAGCCTAGGACTTTTAGGAGAAATGTTGCCTGTACTCTTCTTGTTGAGTAAGATAAGCACTTGACTCCATAACGTCTGGATCCTTTTTTGAGGTAGCTTTGCCAACATGTCGTTTGCATTTAAATCTGCACCAATGAATGTAATACGCTGTGAGGGCAACAAGGCAGATTTTTCTGCATTTATAGTAATGCCTAGTTTTGAGACAAGATGGATGGTGTAGCCTCTTGCTTTGATTAGTAGCTGCTTGGTGGTGGCAGTTAGGAGCCAGTCATCTAAGTATGGAACACCTGGAATCCCTGATGTCTCAGATGAGCCGTGACTAGTGCCATGCATTTGGTAAACACCCTGGGGGTTGTGGTGAGTCCAAAGGGCAGAGCTCCAAACTGGTAATGACTGGCTCCCAGCCGGAAGCATAGAAATCATCTTGCGTGCCTGTCCATCTTTATGTGGTAGTATGCGGCGAAGACCTACCGAGCACATCCAATTGTCCTTTCCCAGAAATGGGAGTAAAGACTGCAGTGTTACCATCCGGAACTTGGACTTTTTCACCGACTTGTTTAGTCTGTTGAGATCCAGTATGGGTCTCCAGTCCCCTGTCTTTTTTGGAACTAAAAAGAACCTTGAGTAAATTCCAGATCCTAGTTGGTCTGCAGGGACTTCTTGGATGACTTTTTCTAGCAACGTTTAGATTTCTAGTGTTGCTTGATCCCTTTGACTGGGTGGAATGTCTGGGATAAACTTTGGCAGGTGAGGTGGACAGTGAAAAGGAATGTTGTATCCCCTGGATATAATGGACTGTAGCCATTTGTCTCAAATCAAATATAGCCAGTCTTCTGTGTACAGCGACAGTCTCCCCCAACTGCTTCCAAAGGTGGACAGGCAGACCTCCTTTCAGGAGCTCTGGAAGTGCCTGCCAGAGAATGTATCGGTCACCCTGGTTATGTGGACGCCCTCTGCCGCGTGGACAGCGTCTTCTGTTATTTCCTCCTCTGCCCCTGGGGGAAGGATCACCACGGGTGTCAGATAAGGCTCCTTTGGACTTGCGGAACCACATTTTTCCGCTTTTGACCTTTAGGATAAGGTCTGGTAGGGGTGGAAAAACAGACTCCAATGGCAGACGGTCTCACCATCTTGTTGGCTCCTGGTGAGAGTTTCTTTCACTTTCAGCCCAAACAATGATGAGCCATCAAAGGGAGAGTCAATAAAGGAAGATCGGAAGGGTTCGGCAAACTCACAAAGGCGCATCCAGGAACGTCTACAAAGAGCTATTCCTGTGCATGCTGCCCTGCTCACTCCATTGGTTGCATAATATATGAGGTGCATGGAGGAGTCAGATATGGAGGTTAAGGTTGCAAGCTGGGAATTAACCTTATCATATAAGTCCTGGGCTGTAGAACCATGTAGAGTATCTCTTAGCTCTTTTAGGAGATCCCTCTGAAGTAAAGTAAAATGCGACAACTAATTCAGCGACCGCAAGGTAAAGGCTGCTGAGGAGAACATACACTTCCCGTATCTGTCCATCATACGAAAATATTTGTTCAGTGGATGGACATATACCGAAGTTTCAGCTAACTCCTCCTTTGTGGCCACTGCCACCACCACTGCATCTACAGGAACCTTTTTTGTTAAATACTGCTCATCTTCCTAGGGTGTAATGAATTTATTAGGCCTCCTCGGAATGGGGTCCACTGAGTCCGGACAGTCTCACACCTTTCGACTTACTAAAGCCAGGAGTGGGTCGAAAGGTGGAGACACCCAAGAGGTGGAGGGGCGAGAGCCAAATGCATCCAGGTATACAGACTCATCTTCAGAAGGGGAAAGGGACTTCCAGCCACCCCTCTGCTTAAGGATCTCCAGGATGTCTGAAAAGGAGACATCCTCAGAAGGTGAACATGGCAACCCTTCTGAAACCTCTAAGTCAGTATCAGAAGTGACAGAGTCAGGGGAGTCTATGTGCTTCCTCTTACACTGTCTCTTCCGAGGGACCTCCTCTCAGGGATGCTCCGGAGAGGTATCAGAACAGGAGGATCTACCCATGGTGGCTTCCTGGGGCACTGGCTCTCTACTCTGTGGGTGACGGAGGGGTAATGAAGAGGTGGACACCGGTCTCTTAGGGAGAAGAGGGGCTGGAGCTGAAGGTGGAGCAGACTCAGTGGAGAGCACACTCCACATCACCTCAAAGGCACTGCGGTCCTGGGCCGAGAGAGACTCCGGCCCGGAGAGGCCAGGAGATCTCCATGGCACCAAGGAGGGTTGCTCCAAGGCAGATGTGGTAGCCTAACTCACCTGAGCCGAGGCGCCAAGTGGGAAAGCCAGTTCCGACAAGAGTCCGACTCAACTCTCCCCCCTGGAGCCGACCAGGGAGGGTCAGCCCCCAGGTCTCTCGATGGACGACAGCATCGAGGAAACCAGAGCAGACATCTGAGCAGAGATATCAGTAGTGATTACTGGCTCTGGCGGTTCCAGCACAGTGACTTCTATACTCTCTGGCTCCAAACTCGTTCTAGTCGAAGGAGGAGGAGGAATAGGCACAGTTGGGGATACAGTTGTCGGCTCCATGATCCGATGATCTGGGCACAAGAGAATTTCTGCTAAGGCCTGGGTCCAAAATAACCTTTTCAATACCCACTCCATATCATCATCCGATAGCCTGGAAGATCTGCAGGAATGACGAAGTTTTGTGGCTGCCTGCCACCAACTGTAGTAAAGGAGATAATGGCACTGAGTGAACAGGCTCCAAGGATGGTGACAGGCTCCTTTTCCAGCTCTGCAACGGTTCAGATGAAACAGATGTAACCAAAGCAGAACCATGTTTTTCAGGCCAGACAACTTTCGGAGCAGAGGAAGTAGCAAGTTTGGTGCTGCCTGTCAGCTCAGACACTGGAGCCGATGAAGCAGTCTTTTTAGTTGTATCCAATTTTGTAGTCCGAATTCCTTCATCTACTTTCAATAAGCCCCTTAAGATGAGCTTATTCTTCCTCTCCTGCAAGACTCTGGCACTAAAACTATGGCAGACAGAGCACGAACCTTGGAGATGGAGTGGTCCCAGACAGTACATACACAACTAGTATGTCCGTCAGTGAGATCTGGGGAACAGACGCTAAGCACCATGGGACAGAACTTAGCCTCGAGCCAGTAGAAGCTCTCGAGCTTTAGTATATGGCCAAGTTTCGGCTCCGAACCCAACCAGCAAGAATGAAAGTGAGATGGGACAACATAACATCTACTTGTTAAAAAAAGTTGCCACCAGCTCAACAAAAATGCAGCAAAATCAATGTGGAAGTGTCCACTTGATGTCTTTTCTCGTTGGGATTCAAACATTTGGGCACCCACTTCGCTGACTACTTCTGCATACCCTGCTCATGGATTATAAACCCAACACTTTCCCTGGATATCTGTAGTGTCTCAGCAATTGTTTTAGCTGATATTCGCCGATCTGCTGAAATCAGATCATGGGCATGATCAACAATTTCAGAAGCTGACATTGAGGTCTCAGACCTTGCTGCATCTTCTGTCTCAAAATCTCCACGCTAAAAGTTTGCACACCACTTCACAGCTGGGTAATACGGACACTTATCACTCAATGTTTGTATCATATATTCATGGATTTCCTTTGGAGTTTTCATCTGCAGGAATAGGAACTTCATGACAGCTCTGAGTTTCACACTTGAAAATTCCACACTTTTTGACATTGTTCGATCAATCATCATCTGAAACAAACAACGCATTGCGATTCTGCAAATTGGCACATTACAAGATGAACCAAATGATAGTGTTTGCACCAGCTGGCAGTGAGTTGCATTGACTTTGGTTTTCTCAGTGTTGCTACTTTTTGTGACTTTACAAGATGAAATAACCCTCTTTTCAGCTACAGAGGCAAAATAATGCTCAGAATTTAGAAAGGTAGTTGGGCTTAGAACTTTTCAGCACCCCCTCATAGTTTGTTTTTTTCTGGGTTGATCAGGAGTTGAGTTACAAAGCCATGTTTCAGTGGCTGTTAAAGCTTCCAGAGTATTTTTTTGAGGTGTACTATGTTGGCAGATGTGCAAATGGGAATAGAAACATCTGCATATTGTATTAGGGTGGCCTGTTTTGTGGATGTATAGAAGGTGTTGGTGAAAATGTTAAAGAGGAGTAGACCAAGGGATAGAGCCTTGCAGTACACCAGTGGTGACTGGAAAGTAAGGAAAGTGCATAGAATTCCATTTTACTGACTGATACCTATTAGATAGCCTTTGAGTCATAGAAGTGTGGGCTGGGAGAGGCTCAGGGAGGACATCTAAAGTAGAAGTTGGCTGTGACAAACTGTCGAAGCATTTAGGTAAGTCTAGAAATAAGGAAGAGACTGGACTGCGGTTATGTCTAGCTTTACTGACAGTATCTATATAGGCTACAAGGGCAGTGCTACTACTATGAGGGCAGAAATCATGTTGTGTAGGGGATAGGAGTTCTTCTTGTAGGAGACTGTCTAGAATTGTTTCTGAATACATTTTTCAAGTATTTTGCAGAGGGGATACAAGATAGCATTGCTATAGGTCTAAGTTATTAAGATCTGTTAAATTTCCTCCTTTGTGCAGAGGAATAATGTGAGACTTTTTCCAGAGAGAGGGAAAGTGTGATTCCTGGACTGACCTATTTATAAGAACTGAGAAAGGATAGACAATGCTATTGGCTGTTAATTTTAGGTACTCACTTGGAAGGAAGGTCATCAGCTGAAGAAGAGCATGGTTTAAGTTTAAGAGTAGGTTTATATAGGATGTGGGCACAGGTTTGAAGGTGAAAGAGGATGTGATGATATGTGGCTGTTGGGCAGGGTTTGGATTAGATGCTGAGGAATCCTTGGTTAGAGATGCTATACTATCTATAAAGTAAGCAGAACTGTACTGCAGTTTTGAGTGAGAGTTATCAGGAGAGGTGTTTGGGTTGAATTCCTGGCCAGAATGTCAGATTTCCGTAATGGGTGTCTAACATTTTTTAGGGTTGTGTTTAGTATTATTCTGAAAGTTATTATAGTACAGTTTTTGTCTTCATTTACTTGCTTGTTAGTAGCATTATGAAGTTTTCTAAATACTGGGGTGTTTTAGATTTTTGCCAGTGTGCTTTTTCTCTATCCTACATTAATATTCTACTCCTTTTGGATAGCAAAATTGGATTGTTTGTTTTCAGTCTCGTCATTCTAGGAGGTGTAAGGATATTTAGAAAAGTGATACTAAATTCATTTGCAGCATTGTCTAAGGGGAGGATTTTTAGAAAGTTCCAGTTAATAGATGATAGTGTAGTAATGAACATTTCTGGGTTAAATATAGAAAGGTTGTGTGTTGTTTTATAAGCATGTTATTCAACTGGATGTGTGAGCTATATGGTTGCATAGATTGGGAGATAATCACAAAGACTCTGACATTGTACCTGTAGTGGTGCATTTGCTAGGGTCTTGACACTAGGATGCAGTCTAATAGGGAATTTGAAGTCTTGGTATAATGTGTGGGGCTATTAATTAGTTGTATGAAACCATATACGTTCATGCTAGATGCATGGCAGTTTATATCCAGCCAAAGGACATTTACATCACCTAATAGTATTTTTTTTCTTGTGGAAACGTTATGGATATCCAAGGTATGATATCTTCCAGTACAGTTGTATTGCCACCAGGAGCGATGTAAATGATAGTAATACATATTTGTTTATAATTGTTTATTTTGAGGAAAGGAATACGAAGCACTGCTGAATAGAATTTTGGCACCGGTTTGCTATAAGGGGAAATGTAGTAGGTGTTGGGGAAATATCAAAGCAATATCACCACCTTTCCTCTTCATATGGTCATTACAGATGACATTATAGCCAAGTGGTGCAACTTCGGAGTCATTATTCTGGGTTTAAATCAAGTTTCAGTTACAGCAAGAACATCAGTTATGTTGGGTAACCCAGGCATGTAGTTTAGCAATTTTATTTCTTATGCTTCTAACATTTATTGCGACAAAAATTATATCACCAGGGTTGGGCAGTGGCTATTGTTGGGTTACAGAAGTGTGTAGGACAGAATTATATTTTTGTTTATTGTGATAGATGGGGCCAGGATTAGGGTGTAATTTCCTCCTAGAAGGATTTTAGTATATTGGGAAATTATGCATACTTGTTTTTGGCAAAGGATTCTGGCACAAAATTTTGGTTTGGTTTCATCTGAAGTGCAGTTAATCAGTCTATATTTGGAATAAAGGTGATGGGCAATATTAAACAGGTTTGGTACAATGTGTGGAGAGTGTAAAGAAGTATGGATAAGTGGCTGGGACAGAACTGGAGAGATATTGAGAGATACTGAATGCAAAAAGTAGTTACTGTACAGGAATAGACTTGAAGACCTAGGAGAAATTATACAGCAGATGATAGTCTCAACTGCCTACCATCAGACACTTCAGGCCACAGCCCATGACATTCCCCTTTCAGGCCACTTAGGCATAGAAGAAAGGAGGCCTGTACACACTTTTTATTGGCCAGGCACTACAAAAGATGTGAGAAGGTTCTGGAAGATGAGTCAGCAGTGTCAAAAGTTTGGTAAGGAAGGAGACAAAGCTAAAGCAGTTTTGGTGCCTTCTCTTGTCATTGAAGAACTGTTCCAAAGGATACTTATGTAAATTGCAGGGCTGCTTAGTATCCCAAACACCACAGGCTGGTGTTGGAAGACTATGCGAATGCATCCTGAAATGGTAGCGTTGGCTCTATTGCTCTTTTTGCTCTCTACTGAAGCAAAAGTGGGGCAAATGTGCGGCTAAAAAGTTTCTGCTGGGTGGGTTCTCCCCAGGAAAATACTGACAGATGGGTTAATATCAAATTAGACCACAGGACTTTCAAAATGGTTGCACTCTGATCAACAGCTTGACTTCAGCTCACCCTGTGTGAAAAAAGAAACTAAGAAATAAGGGCCAAAATATGCAAGTTTTAGTAAATTCAGTTACTGGCTAGTATGTACACTCCCTGGATGCCAGGAAAGAAAACGCCTGAGAGCCTGGATAAAATTAACTAGAAAATGTGGAGAAAAAACACTGACTGGGAAGAATCCTGCAGCTGCTCAGCAAAAAGGAGTTCAAGCTCCAGCTTTGGTGCAAGACATGGCTTACAATAACTTACAGAAAAAAGCAAAGCAAATGTGCATAGTGCTGATTAAAATAAATGAAAGAATGAAGGAGTATATCAATTCAAATAAAATGCTGTAAAAAAATGGAAGAAGATTTTAGCTGAAAGTACAGTTTGTACCTACCATAAATGTAGATGTTCGAGTGTTCACACTGCTGCAGTCATCACACGTGGGTTATCCTGCCGTCAGGCGGTCCCGCAGTCGGCCAGAGTTCCAAAGTCTTGGTCTGGCGTCGGTTGCTGTCGCTTCTTCCCTGACGTCAGTGCGCCAGAGGTATATAAGATGCATCAGACGCCATTTTCTTCAGTTTGTTTTCCCCCAGATGTCAGGTGCCCCCAAGTGGGTAGGCAATACATACTGTTAATCAAAAATATACATATGAAATAAAAATAATACCTTCAGTTACCAGCAAATACTCCCCAAAGGTTGTATAGGATGGAAGGTATAGATAAGTCCAGCTAGTTCAGAGGGGATGGGGGGAGGGTAACCTGGACTGCAGCAGTGTCAACACTCGAACATCTACATTTATGGTAGGTACAAAACTGTACTATGTTCATCGTGTTACACTGCTGCAGTCATCACACTTGGGTTGAATCCCAAAGCTAAGTTTGGGTGGCTGGTCTATAAAGAGTTAGGATTGGCTAAGAGGCCCTGCAGAACTGGTGGCAAATCCTGCTCTGGATTTAGAGTAAAGAGGCAGGTGGTAATGCTTGGTGAAGGTGTGCACTGAACTCCAAGTTGCAGCCTCCAAAATTTCCTTGGTAGGTACTCCTCTGAGAAAGGCTGCTGAAGTGGCTGTTGCCCTGGTGGAATGAGGCCTAATGTTATTAGGGACTGATTTTTCATGCTGTGTGTAGCAGTACCGAATACAGTGTCCTATCTATTTGGATATAGTCTGCTTTGAGCTAGGCTTGCCTTGTGATCCTGCAGCATATGCCACAAACAGTTGATCAGTTTTTCTGAAAGCTTTTGTTTTGTCCAAGTAGAAGTGTAGCTGCCTGTGTATGTCCAAAGAATGCAGAAGTTTCTCCCCTTTATTTTGGGGGTTTGGATAAAAAGTAGGCAAATGGACGGTTTGATTAAGAGCCACACTGGATACCACCTTTGGCATGAAGGTAGGGTTTGTCCTTAAAGATACCCTATCCTGATGAAAAATTATAAAAGGTTCCACTGCCATTAATGCCTGTAGCTCTGAGACTCTTCATGCTGAAGTTACTGCCAGGAGCAGAGCTGTTTTCCATGATACAAATTTTAGATCGGCTGTATTGGCTGGCTCAAAAGGTGGTAGGGTCAGTTTTTCCGAAACAAAATTGAGGTCCCAAGTTGGTGTTGGTGCTCTCCGGGGCGGTCTTATGTTTTTAGCCCCTCTGAGGTACTGCTTTAGCAAGGGATGAGAGAATAAAGGAGGATCTGAGTTGTCATGTGCAGAAATGGCAGAGGCGTGAATCTTAATTGAGGAAAAGGATAGGCCTCTGTCCAGCATCTCAGTTAAGTATTGTAAAATCTGAGGAATGTTTGGAACAAGAGGGTCAAGGCTGTGAGCCTGGTTCCAGGCGCAGAATCTCTTCCATTTTTCTGAGTAAGCTTTCCTGGTGCTAGGCCTCCTGGCCTCCAAAATGACATCCATAACAGCTTTAGAGAGAGGTGCGGCCTGTTTGCCATGCAGCCAAGTTTAGGGTTTTGAGCTGACCGTGCAGGATCTGATTATTTTGTTGAGTCAGAAGGTGTGGCATTTGGGGCAAAATCCATGGTGGGCCCTGAGCCAAGTTCCTTAAGATAGGGTACCAGTGCTGGTGTGGCCAGTCTGGAGCAATCAGGATCATCTGTGGTTTTTCTTGTCTGGCTTTTAGGAGTACCTTTGAAAGGAGAGGCAGTGGTGGGAAGGCATAGACTTTTAGGTTTTTCCAGCTGAACAGAAGAGCATCCACTTTCCATGCTTGTTTGTGATAAGTCCTTGTGCAGAATTTTTGTAGTTGGCAATTCAGAGGGGAGGCAAAAAGATCTATGTCTGGGCATTCCCATTTTTGTATTATCATGCTGAAGATTTGTGGGTTCAATTTCCATTCGTGAGGGTCCATGATATTTCTGCTTAGGTCGTCTGCCAGAGTATTTTTCTTTCCTGGCAGGAATTGTGCTTGCAGGTGAACTTGGTACGTTAGAGCTGTGTTCCACAAGGTCGTGGCTTGCCTGCATAGGGGTAAGAGTGAGTGCCCCCTTGTCTGTTTATGTACCACATTACTGTGGTGTTGTCTGTCTTCAGTAATAGTTGTCCTGGGTGTAGAAGGTCCTTGAAAGCTGTTAAGGCATTTTGAACAGCCAACATCTCTTTTTGATTGATGTGAAGATGCATCTGGTCTGTGGTCCACTTGCCCTGAATGCATGTTCCTGCCATGTGTGCTCCCCAGGCGTAATCCAAAGCATCTGTTGTTAGAGTTTGCCTGGCTGTGGGTTGGGTAAAAGGCTGACCCTTGTTTAGGTGACATGCCTGTGCCCACCATCGAAACTCCTGTTGTAGGCAGGGAATTATTGGAATTACTGCTTCTAGACTGTGAGAATGTTGAGTCCAAACACTTTTTAGGTACCATTGTAATTTCCTCATATGCAGTCTGGCATATGGTATTAGTAGTATGCAGGATGCCATGAATCCCAGGGCTTGCAGAATTTTTCTTGCAGGGAGATGGGACGTTTTTCCCAGTAGATGAAAATATTGAGTTAGTTGCGCTTGTTTGTCTGGCGTGAGGTAAGCCATCTGGGCCGTTGTATTTAAGCTGTCACCAAGGAATGTAATCTGTTGTGAGGGCACTAGTTTTGACTTATTTTTGTTTACTGTGTACCCTAGAGAAATTAGCAACCATTTCACAAATGCCAGATGCTGTAAAAGAATGTCCTTTGTCTCTGCTTGAATGAGGCAGTCGTCCAGGTATGGATATATTTGAATTCCTTTTTGCCTGCAAAATGCAATTACTGGTGCCAGGCACTTTGTGAAGACCCTGGGCGTAGTAGATAAGCCAAAGGGCAGTGCAGAGAATTGGTAGTGCATTGTACCAGTTTTGAATCGAAGGTATCTTCTGCAATTTTGTCTGATAGGGACATGCAGGTATGCCTCTGAGGTCCAGAGTAACAAGCCAAGCCTTCTTGCCCAGCATGGGTAGAAGCTGCTGTAATGTCAACATTTTGAATTTCGGAATATCCAGGTAAGTATTTAGAACTGAAAGGTCTAGTATGGGCCTCCAGGCTTTGTCCTTTCTGGGGACCAGGAAGAGTCTTGAGTAAAATCCTTGTCCTTGTTCCTGTTGTGGTTCTTTTTGTATAGCTCTCATGTCCATGAGGGCTGAAATTTGTTTTTGTGCCTCTGCCCATTGATTTTGTGGCAGGTCTGGCATTCCTTTTAGCTTTGGTAAAGTATGGAAGTGGAATCTGTAACCTTGAGACACAATATTCAGGACCCATTTGTCTTGGGTGATTGTTTGCCAGTTTTGAGAAAAAAGTGCTAGTTTTCCCCCTAAGGGGGCTTCCAGAAGGGACATGCTTGGCGTACGCAAGGCAAAGTCATTGTGACCGTTTCCTGTAAGGTTGAGACTTGTCCTCACTTCCTTTTGGGGTTGAGGTGCCCCACTGTCGTTGTCTGTTTGAGCCTTGGGGTTGAGATCTGCCTCTTGGGCGTCTGTATCTGCCTCTCTGTGGCCTGTCTGACAGTGGAAAGGACCAATTTTTTGTTGGCCAATTTCTGCTAAACCGAGGTGGCTGTACCTGTAAGAAATCCTTGACTGTTTGCATAGATTTAGCTTTATCCTCCATTTTCTTTAACACCTCTTCTGCCTTAACACCAAACAAGGTATCATGTTGTAAAGGAGCATCCAATAACTTTGCCTTAACATGTTCAGGTAAACTCTGTTCTTTTAACCAAGCATGTCTTCGAATAACAGAACCTGTAACTGCGGCTCTACAAGAGGCCTCTAAAGAATCAAAACGACATTGCAGAGTATGTTGTCCCACCTGTTCAACTGCATGCAATAAATCCTGCATTTCTTTATAATCAGGAGCTTCTGAGCTAGCAAGCATTTTCTGTTTTAACTGAGCCATTAAATATTGTTGGTACTTAAGCATGTGAAACTGGCAATTTAAAGCTCTTACTGCTAAAGTTGCAGAAGTGTATACTTTCTTCCCCCATCTATCCAAAGCTCTGGAATCTGTCAGAGGGTACTGGATTTTTTGCAATGGAAGCCTTAACCCCTTTTGGACCCTGGGAAATAGTTCCTGGATCAGCAGAAGGGTTTTTGTATAGAAACTTGTGAGAGTCAGGGACTCTATAATACCTATCTGGCTTGGCTGGAGCAGATAAGCTGGATTCAGAGAACACATCATCCACAATGTCTAGTACAGGCGGAATAGCCAGGGGCCTGTGCTGAGGCAATAAGAGGAAATCCCTGAGCCTTTTCTTGGATTCTGAGTATTCCTGACTTTCCCAATGGAAATGTTCCCTCATGGTATGTAAAGTTTCCCCAAAAGAGTAATCCTCAGGAGGAGAGGCTGAAGGGATAGATTCCTCAGCATCAGAGTCCTCATGGGGGGGGGTAAAGAGTATCCCTGGTCTGAAGAGGAATCAGAGGAAATGGAAACCTGATCAGAGGAGTCATAATCTGTATCCTGCCTAGGTCTTTTCTCAGGAGGGGGATGGGAACCCCTGATTAGAGTAATGAGGTCTTCGGCCACTTTGAGCATCTGTTTCTTAGGCATGAAGGACTGTCCAGGAGAATGCTGTACTTGTTTCTTTGTCTTTAATGGTACCTTTGTCTTGGCTGTTGATTTAATGGTAAGATGAGAAGGTCTGAAAACACCCTCAGAAGCCGGTGCCTGCTCAGCGGCTCCGGACCCATTTGAGGGATTAGTTTCCGTAGGCCCAATACCTTGAGTTTCCAGAGGCCTAGTAGTCTCCACGTGGGAGTCGGAGGTGGCCTGTGGCTCTGAGGTAGCAGGTGTCAGGGGCTGCGAAAGCGCCTCACTGAGAACCGGCGACTGGCCTATAAGAGGTTTCGTCGTCTGTTTTGGACCTCGGATGCCTGTGTTTATCCTTGTCTTTGAGTTTTTTTCGGAATTGCGGTCGTCGGTTGATTCGACGGCATAGTATAATTGAACCTTCGGCCAAAGTAGTGCAAAGCAAAATCAAAACATCTTTTTATAGTGAGTTTGTTAAATCTAGCACAAAACCGACAACTAGTGACGTCGTGATCAGGGCCTAGGCATGGAATACAGTAAGAGTGGAAGTCCTTATTTGCTTCCCACAAGAAATACAATTATTAACTTTTTCTGACATCAGTCTGAGGCAAGAAAAAAAGTTTCCCCAACGGGGTACTTAGCTTTATTGAAGACTTCGGATCTGAAATTCAACTTCGAAAATTTCAGGAGTCGGCCAACCGGTACTTGCGAACTGCTTCTGCTTCGGCACCGCTCAGAAAGAAAGACTGAAGAAAATGGCATCGGATGCATCTTATATACCCCTGGCGCACTGACGTCAGGGAAGAAGCAACAGCAACCGACGCCAGACCAAGACTTTGGAACTCTGGCCGACTGCGGGACCGCCTGACGGCAGGATAATCCAAGTGTGATGACTGCAGCAGTGTAACACGATGAACATCTGACAAAACTGCAAAACCCAGAGGTTGAACTGAAGAAACAGACTGGCTGAATAAGAGACTGCTCAAGAAGAGCTGCTTCACAAAATGGTAGAAAGCAGCCCAAGACTTGTATTAGTAAAGATGCAAACATAATAGCAGAATGGATCCTGACAAAACTGTGGCAAAAGGGCAAAGTATTAAAAATTGGAGACACTGGAGTGTGGAAAACAGAAGGAAATGTACTCCAGCATTCAAGGAACGTTGAGCGGCAGGTGTAAAATTCAAGCTGCTGAACCCAGATGTCTTCAGAATAGGTCTTTTCTTATTTTCTTGGGAGATTAAAGTCATGTCTTGATATTGAACAGGCTAAGGAGTAAATATAAAAGTCTATCAAACAAAAAGTGAGCCATCAGATAAAAGGGGGCATTGCTTCTCATTCTTCTGACAATAAAGCTTCTAGACAGACTTTGGCAGTGAAACCTTTTCTAATGTTCTAATGAAAAAATGCTTGACACAGAAAAAGAACATGAGAAGACTACAAGAATCCAAAGCACCTTGGATCTGAACCAGAGTCTGGGGTTGAGAGAGAGATGAACAGGAAGACCAGCAATACTGAACTTATTGAATAAATGTGAGACTATAAAGTGTCAACAACATTTGTCAAATATGACTTAATACAAAGTGAAATGACTGGACTTCTGCTGACTCGGTTAAACCTGTGGGAGACTGAAATACGTATGCCCCACTTCATATGTCTAAATATTTGGATCATCATAAGTAGCTTGTCAGGAAAAATTCTCATGAAAGCCCTTTTACCTCTAAAAGGCTGACTAGCTTTTCTGCGGACAAAGGAAGATTTAGATGGATAATTTCTCTAAAATTTAGGAATAGGAGGAAAAACATTTGCTTCAGATCCTGCATAAATTTACCCTTATCTTGTAGGGTCTTAAACAGCTCAACAGCTACAATGCCAAATAGATTCTTATTGTCCAAAGGATAATTCAGTATCTTAGCCTTGAATATCCTCAGGAAAAGCCTACAGACATAAGCAAAACTATCCCATCACAGATCCAGAAACAGCAGACCTAGAGGAGGCAGCAGCAGCAGCATAGCTGCATTTAATTAGAATGGCAAGCCACCTGAGAAGCATAACTCAAAAGGGAAAGGAGAGAAGTCTTTGTTTCAGAGTCAAGGACATCAGTCAGAATGCTTCCCAGCTTAGAAAGTAGAGACAGCACATATCTAGTCATATACGTCTGGAAGTTAACAGCTCTGAAAGCTAAAGTAGAAGTGTTCACTTTTTTTCCATACCTCTCCATTGCCCGCATGTCCTTATCAGAAGGTAAAAGCTTAGTGGAGGATAGCAACTTAGGTGGTTTATTAGTAGCCACATATATAACAGTTGGATGGGAAATAGGACTTTTATACAAAAACATTTGGGCTTCAAGAACTTTATAGAACATGTCAGGCTTCCTAGTGGCAGAAGGCTGGGAATCAAAAGTTTGAGAAGCTGAAGTGTGTGTCCAGAAGGGCATCAAGAACTGGAAGAACAGCAGAAAACCTAGGAGAATCTACTTGCAAGAGTTCACAGTACCTCTTCTGAATGTCAGAAACTTGGGAACAATCCCACTTAAAGTGTTCCATCATAAGAACTACAGTATCTCCAGAGGACAGCTCCTCCATAAGTTACTCCTCCTCAGACCCTAAGACCAGATGAGTGTGTATCTGAGAAAAGTATACCAATGACTCTTCACCAGAGTAAATCCAACTCCTCACATTAATCAGATTCCCCAGGACATCTGAAAGGAGAACAAAGGAACAGATAATCCTTGAGGGGCTTTAGGACAATAAAGGCATTGAAAAGCCCCTTAAGTAAACTTCTGCTATTCATAGGTTCATAGATTAGTACTAAGCTAACTGCCCTTGCGAGCCATTTTAAGCCTAGTCAATTATCCCTTGTGAGACTCAAAAACTGCACCTTGTGTTTGTAAGGCAAACACCTTAACTCTTAGGCCACCCTGCTAAGGGAGCCATACGTTTGGTCTTCTGCCTTTTTTTTTTAAATGAACATCAGCTTTAACACATCTAAGAAGTTTAGATCCCTGCCTAGATTCAATAAAGGTACCATGCACCTCCTCTCCAACAAGTGTTTGGAGAATTCACTTAGGCCCTCTGCAATACAATCAGCTGAGGTCCCCCCTCAACATCTGCAGAGAACGTTGGAATTGTCTAAGCATATGTGTGGGTAGGCAGCTCTATGTCAGCCTCCAACTAAGTTATGACAGAGGGAGCTGACGTAGGCACCAATGGTCCTCAGGTTCTTCATCCAAACCGATGGAGATATCTGGAGAAGGCTGGACAATCACAAGATCGGTGTGCGCCTTTCTGGCTTTTTACTTACGTGGATGATAAATGGAGTGGGTGGATTCAGAGGCCATGGTACTCTGAACTAACAATTTCAGGCAATGGTTCTCCAAATAAATGGAAAGGGATGATGAGTGACTACAGAGAGTCTTGGGGACAAATACTTAACAGCCCTCACTCAGAGTATGGCCCTGTGTCCACCCAAACAAAAAAGGCATAATTCATGTCTGTCTTTATAAGGAATCTGCCTCTCCCACACTCACATTTTCCTAAAAATAAAAAAAAAATAAAGAGGAGGAAGGAAGAAACCCCAACAGGGCACTTATCTTTCTTTAGGAGGCTCAAAAGCTGAACCAACCATGTGAACGTCTAGCCAACTGAATTCAATGTAGTGTTGTACTGGAGGAAAATAAGCTCTGAGGATTTGCCCATATTACATCAATTATGTACCTTACGCCTTGGACTTAGAACATACGTCTCACGTATGTTGCCTGGAAGGTGCAAAGGCTTTGGGCTGCAGGAAAAATGTTCATCTATCCATGGTAGGATATCCTAAACGTAAAGAATACTGCAACACTGATAAGGAAAGGGACAGTAATATACTTGGAGGGTTAAGGAATAATGAAGAGTTAACTCCCAATTGATCACAGTCAACCTATATAGAGGGTACGGCTTTTTGCACAATAGCTTTCTGTTGTTTCACATCACTGTGGTGTTGTACAACTGTTTGAAAATTATGATTGGCCTGTCTAAAGAATTCCACAGGCCTTATACATTTCCCTGCATAGGAACTATCCCAAGGAAATTCTGAGGCATCTGTAGTTAAAGACTGACTTACAGGTTAAGGAGAAAAAGGGGAGACATGCAACTACTTGTAGACTTCACGAGTATAGTTGCATTTAGACAAAGCCCAAGACAGTTATCTGAAAATCTAAAAGATGCAAGTGCTAGGTCCATGTGTTTCTTTTTAGACAGTGTAGAATCTTTCTCATGTACAACAGGGTGAGAGGAATCTTGTGAATTATGGGTGCCATAAACCCCAAACTCATGAGAAACACTCTGGCTGAAGTCAGAGACTGAAATGAGATGCTCAAGGACTTCCAAATAAAGCTTCACCTTCTTTTAAATCAAAAACCTTTGCTGTGGAGTGTCTATAAGACACATGAAAAGACACTGCAGTGTGATAAGTTTAAGGATAATTTCTGAATGTTTATCTGGAATCCCAGATTAGTCAAGAGAGTTCAGACCCATGTTAAGAATTCTTGACATCTGGAAGAAGACTCTGTAAAAATAAGTCACCCAAATAAGGAAGAAAAAAATGCCATGCACTCTACTATAAGCAATGAGTGTACCACAATGTTCTGTAAACAGACTTGAAGCAACAGATAACCCAAAGGGTAATGTAGAGAACTGACTGTATGACTCAAACACAGAAGTTCAGAGACCTTTAGGTGCCATGTCACCATAAAAGTTGCTTCCCTGGTGAATAAGAGGTAACGGACTTTGAAGTCTCGACATTGAATACTGGAACTTTCCCACACTGAAATAGGAAGAATTAAAACCAGTCTCCAGGAACGCTCTTTCTTTTGTACCAGAAGTATTCTGGAATAAAAGCCTTTGGATACATGGCACTTGTTCTAGGACTCTTACAGTAAGCAAAGCTGAAAAACCTGGGAAGGAAAAAACATTCTGTTTGGTTTGAAGGGTGGGGTGGAACTCCCATGAAAGGAGGTTTTGTAGCCAGTGCCAAATGTACCACACCTGAACCAACTTTAACCCGCATGTGTGTTACAATCTGTTGCCAAAGGGGAATGAACAGAGACAGTGTTTTGGGACAGTTTTTGAGAGATTCAAGCAGGAGGGAAGGGGGAAAAAACTAGGCATGGCACCAAAGCCATACTGAAGTTTTGTACTGTCCCTTTAGTGTAAAAGTTCCTGTTTGTTATTACCTCCCCATCTCCATTTGTTTCTTAGACATGAAAGGGGATGTACAAGATCTTAAGGGGGTTGCTGCAAAAATCTTATACTCCCTAAACTAATTTCCACATTAATCAAATTAGTATATCTTAACAGGCATCTTCTGTGACATACTAGGGGAAGAATCTGTGCCCCTTCAAGAGGCCTTTTCCCCAGGCACATCCAGTAGCCTCCCCAGATGAACTCCATCTGCCACAGAAGATGATTCTCCCATGCCCAGACTAACTGGAAACAGCCAAAGAGGACATGTCTGACCCTCAGTTCCTGATGGCTGACAGGGTACAGCAGAGACAAGTGAGTTAGTGGTCTGAAGAACAGCAAATGGCCACTACAGGTTCACTCACTATTTTTATTTATTTTACATTTGTTTACCGGGATAGTCAGACTGGATACATGTCCATTTTTAGCGGAGGGCCAGGTAGAAAAACTCCACATAGACTACACAGAAGTTAGCAAACAATTATAAAAAAAGTGATCATATACAATGGCTTAGTAGTGTTCCCTAGTAGGGACTCACAATTCTCATGGACAGACACAATTAAAAGTAAGAGACATCAGATTGGAAGCAGAGCTTGGTGACATAGTTACAAGTTATGATAATTACAGAATAAGCTTTCAGTTTATAACTTAATCAGGGTTGGTACATGGACATAGCCAATTCACTTTGAGATACTATTTGAGTTTTTTTTTTTTTTTTTTTTTTTTTTTAAAGAGACTTTTGGAGGATTGTAGGGTTATATAGTTTGGCAATGAATTCCAGGTTTTGCCAACGAAGTTGGCAAACAGGGATTCACCAGCAGAGTTATTAGCTTTGTGGGTTTGGACCAGTAGTTTATTGGCTGACTGTAGGGATCTCAGGTTGCTACATGGTTTAATAATATTTTTAAGTGAGGGGGTATCCTCAGGGTGGTACAAAATTTTGTGCGCTATTAAGAGTTGATTGAATTGAATTAAGCTGGGCAGTTCAAGCCACTCTAGTTGTTTAAGGTTCTGGCAGTGGTGGGATCTATAGGTGGAGCCAGTGGCGAATCTGACAATATGATTGTAGCTATGGGACAGCTTACCTAGTTCAGATTTGTTGAGGTTTGAGAGTACAGGCAAGGCATATAAAAGAGTAGAGAGTAGGTGTGATCAGGCAACTGCAGTCCTAGCCAGTGGGGTTTAAAATGTCTTTTTTCTATACAGTGATCCAAGCATCTTATTGATGGTCTGTATGGTTTTGTTGACCTGTAGGTCAAATTTGAGATTATTGTCTATGATAACCCCTAGCAGTTTGGTGTGATGATCTGGGGAAATAGTGGTACCATTGTTAGATGTGACAGAGAATGAAAGTGTGGTAGATCTACTAGTGGGAGAGAAGAGTAGAAGTTTAGTTTTATTGGGATTCAGAAGTAGGCGTTGGTCGGTGAGCCAGTTCTCAATGGTGTTAAATGTATTTTGGGTTAAGGATTGCAGTTCGGATGGGGAGGTGGCTGAGCAGATCAGAATGGAATCATCTGCATATTGAATGCAGGTAGCTTTAGGGATAGCAGTGTGAAGGTCGTTGATAAAAATAAAGAGCAGTGGACCTTGTATGGACCCTTGAGCGACATCAAGTGTGAGAGGTAGCTGGTTGGAGTTTGTCCTGCCACTGTACCGCCTGTTGTCTACCAGTCAGGGAGGCTTGGAACCACTGGATAGGAGGCTTGTTGAGGGAAATAGATTTTAGTGAAAGAATGAGAAGTTCATGGTTGATCATGTCAAAGGCTTTTGATAGGTCAAGAAAGAGGGCGGAGGTTAGCCTATTGTCATTCCTGTTTTGGTTTATGGCAGTAGTAAAGGAAAGGAGGGTTGAGGTGGTGCTGTGGTATGGCCTGAAACCATGCTGGGAGTTGGATAGCAAGTTATTCTGTGTAAGGTATTGCATTAGTTGCTTGTGTACACATTTCTCCATTATTATGGCTAGTGGGGAAAGAATGGCAATGGGTCTATATAGCTGGATATGTCTGAGGAGCTACCACCTTTATGGAGTGGGATGACGCGAGATATTTTCCAGAGGGAAGGGATAGCATTTTCGGATAAGGTCCTGTTGATGAGGATAGATATGGGATATGCAATGGCATCTGCAGTTATTTGTAGGTACTCTGCAGGGAGGAAGTCAGCAACGGGGGTGGTAAGTTTTAGTTTTTTTAGAAGTGTTTTGATAAAATTAGTGGATATTGGTTGGAAACTACATTTGGGATGATTATTGGGTAGATTAGGCATGTGGTTTAAGTTAGAGGGGGTTAGTTGATTTGCTAGTGATTGGACTATTTCAGTGAAAAAGTTATTAAAGGCACTAGCTATGGTCTGTGGGGAACTATGGGTGTAGTTAGCCAGGGTTGGGGTGGTGGAATGACCTGGACAAAGTAGTTGATTTAAGCCTGCCAGAACTTTTGAGGGTTGTTATGGCATTTTTGTAGGAGATTTTGATAGAAGCTTTTTTTATCCAGTAAAATAGATTTTTCTGCATCATTCCTGAGTTGACGATATTTTAGATGGTCAAGTGGGGCTTTAGTTGTTCTCCAGCTGGCCCAGGCTCTGTTTCTAGTATTGGTTTTAGCTTTGATATCTTTTTGTGAGCCATGGTGCTGTATTTGATCTACTTTTTATTGTACGTGCTGGAGCATGGGAATCAAGGATACTTGGGAATTTAGTGTTAAAGTGATCTATGGCCTCCTCTAATGTTAGATTTTTTTAGTTTTGACCAGTCAACTGCTTTTAATTTGTTTTGGAATATAGCAGCATCAAAGTTTTTCCTGTTTCTGTTTTATATGTGGGCTGGTGAGGGTTTCCTGCCTTGTTTTATGATATAGGTTAAACAATGGTCGCTGAGGTCATCAGGGAGACTACCTTGGGGCTGGTTATTAACTAGGATCCAGTCTAGGATACTTTCCCTGTTGGCTGGTTTGTTTATCATAGTGGGAGAGGGTATGGTATGTTTAAACCCAGATAAGTTTATATGGGTGGGGGGGGATTGGAGGAGCAGGTGTGCCAGTCGGTGTTAAAGTCACGAAGAACTATGGTTTCTTGGGGATAGGTAGTGGATAACCAGTAAAGGATATCTTCTAGGGTATTTAGGTTGTTGCCTGGCGGAATATATGCACAGACGATGTTCAAGTGCTTGTTTTGGTTAATCTGTACCATGGTTATGAGGAGTTTCGCATTACTGAATTGGGGAGGTTGAATGATGTCTCTATTAATGGTTGGAGTATTTTTGTAAAGGACTGCCATCCCACCTCCTTTCCTTGTAGCACGGTCTAACTGGTGAATATTGTACCCTGGAGGTAGTATTTCTCAGTAGTACTGGGCTTTAGCCAGGTTTCCGTAAGAGACAATGTCCGGGAAGTGGGTTGCTAAGAGGGCATGTAGGTTGGGAATCTTATTTTTAGTACTTCTAATATTTAGGTGAAATGCTAGGAGGGAACTAGTGGGAGTATACATGGGTAGCTTGACTGTGGGGGTTCTGGTAGGGGAGTGGAGGTTATTAGGTGTGGGTGAGCCAGGGTTGGGATGAATGCCTCCATGTGTTATAAGGTTACAGTGACAGCATACTCTGAGCTTTAGGAGTTTGTTTATAAGTTTTATATAGTCTTTGTCTTAGGATTATGTTTTGTGGCTGTACAGGAGTGGTATATTCGTTGTGCTGGGATGGTTAAGTGTTTGGTGTTGTGTGAAGTCGTGGGTGCCCCTTTGACCATTTGGGTTGTGAATACCACGATCAAATGTTTGTTCATAGGCAGTGAGATGGTAAAACAGAAACAGTATAGGCATTAAGGTAATTAGCATTTTTTGCTTGTTTGCATTTTGTTGGGGGGGGGGCAAATTTTGATGGCTGACTGTGCTAACAGGATGTGGAAGAAAGGGACAGAAGGAAATGGGTTAAGGGGGGAGAGTTGTTCAATGACGTGAGGTGCTGATTGGTACTTAGCAGGAGGGGAGTGGCAAAGTCTGATTTAAATTTAGCACTAGTGGGGGTGGATGAGATTTGAGGGCAGGGAGGGGAGTGGAGTGGGGCTAACACTGACTCAGAGCTTATGCCCACACAGTCTAACGGTTACTGCAGTGGTTGTAATGATGGGTCTGTTAGCCTGGCTGTGAAGAATTGCTGACTATGCCTGCATAACTTCAGAAGGATGGTCTCTCTCTCAAACTATGAAACAGACTGAGAAATTAGAAGGACAGAGATTCACTACCACCATGGAGAATTCGCACTGATGGTGGCTACCTTGCTGACCTCAGAGAATCACTCAAGACCTGTATATGGAAAAACAATCCAAGGCAAGAGTATGCACAAACATGCACGCATGCATGTTCACCGCCACACACACAAGGGGTGTGTGTGTGTGTGTGTGTGTGTGTGTGTGTGTGTGTATATATATATATATATATATATATATATATATATATATATATATATATATATAGCTATATATATATATCTTATATATAGCTTTATATATATATATATATATATATATATATATATATATATATATATATATATATATATAGATTCACTTCATAACACTGAAAGCTCAAAACAAGCAAGCCCCCCCTGCACCCCCCACACCCACTGCTACTTATTTATATCAACTCCAAGATTGCACTTCACTAAGTGCAATCTTGGAGTTGATATATTTAAGTAGCAGGGGGTGTGGGGGGCGCAGCCTCCGCATGGAGGGGTGCAGGGGGGTTTGCCCCCTGTTTACACTTGGTAGAAAGTGCTATGATTTATGTTCTTTAAGCTCAGTATATGTATATGTGTTATCAGTGTTATGATTAAATCCATATTATATATATATACATATATACATATATATATATATATATATATATATACACACACACACACACACACAGATATATTTATATATATATATATATATATATATATATATATATATACACACACATTAAACATACAAACATAGGTATACATACGCACACACACACGAGACTATACAAGGTATTGAACCACTTTGCAAACATGAGACACTTACGTGCAACTCTACAGGTGTACCCTGCCCCCTTCAAGACAGGAAGGAGAGCTAGTGTGGTTGGATAAACTGAAGAATATGACAAAAGATAGACAAAAGATGCATACTAAACAGGACCTACTTGCAAAGAAATCACTATGGAAAAATTCCACTCATCTCAAAAAACCAGTCTGAGCAAAAGAGATTGTATCTGTGTTAAATGAGATCTGAGAGAAGTCTCTCCTTGCAAGGGGTTAAGGGTAAGTGGATGAATGTAAACACTGGCACCAACATCAGAGTGGCCGACATCTGATCTGAGAAGGATCAGATAACCCAACTGTTAAAGAACAGAGGAGAGGAAATCAGATTATATATTACAGAAGCAAATCAAAGTTAGTGACTAGGCCATCACACTTGGTAAAATACCTTACCTAACTCACGAGGATTCAGCCAGGAGACAGACTGATGGGAGGAAAAAAGAGTGTCTGTAAACTCTGACATAAGCATATCCATATCAAAGTGATGATCCTGCTCCATAGGTACTGGAGTTTCCCTTCCACTTCGGCTGGGAATCCAGAAGTCATCATCCTGCACAAGACAAATGAAAGCACTTATTAAAGAATGCATCAATTGATAAATCCAAAGGTTATGCACTTACCATAATGATACAGGAGATTAATCTGTCTTTACCCTTTGGGACTTGAGTGCAGCCGGAAGAGGGCAGCTCAGCAGCTAAAACTTTCCAAAGTCACCCAATTCCTCTCCTTTTCCAAAACTTATGTGCAAAGAATGCCTCTTAATATCTGTGTTAGCTCACAGAAAGCATGGAGAGCAAGATGAAAAGAAATCATGGAAGGAGGCAAAAGTCCTCTGAATCAACTTCCAAACACATACCAAAATACCAGAAGGAAGGAGGACGGGGTTGTAGAGAAAGAAGGGCCTTGTCCTACTCATCCTTTGTAATGGTAAACACACAACTCTTTACGTGATCTGTCCCACTCCATCTAACTCTACCTCTAATGCAGAATTCCAAGCAGAACATGCTGGGGTGGATAATTACAACACGTGTCTCAAAAGACACCATCTCCAAAAAGGATCTAAACTGGAGATATCAAATCTACAAATACTTCACAACCAAGAGAAAGACTAATATTAACACTCATTCAAAAATATAACAGGTGAGAACTAGTGCACTCAGACTAAGGATTACAATCCACTTCACATTATACTAACTGCCACAAAAGACTACAATCCACCATAGCTCTCAACCTTCCATGTCCAAAATGAGGAACACTAGCCCTCATAATGTGGAACAAATGGGCAAAATGTTGCACATACTAATGGCTTACTAACAACTTCAACTAGGAAGGTTATAGGATGGTTAAAATATGCTGGTTTTATTTATAAAGAAGATATTTTAATGAATTAATATGGTTAATTTCTATTTACAATGGATTTCACTTAAAAACTTCCTAACACTGGATGTGTGACAGAGTCTTTCAATGTGAAACTTTGAGGAACATGAACTTTTTAAGACCCCAAATGAGGTACGTTCCTCATAATGAGGTACACTTGAGAGGTATGCAATCCACTTCACATTATACTAACTGCCACAGTGAAAGTAATGCAGTTACTGGGGGTATAAGAAGGGTGGGAACTGTTACATTAAAAAAAAATGTGCATTCTGAAACAGTTGTGAAAACAACGGACATCCAAAAGGCAGTACACTGTTCAGCCCCAGAAAGACTAAGCCTAATGTGTGAGAAAATGCAATACCAGCAAAGAGAGAGCTCAAGAATGTAGACAGACCCAGTAAGCTTGCAGAAAATGACCAAAAGACAATGATTACTCCAACAGGCTAAAAGACGAAATCAGCCAATGGTTTACTGTAAGGAAAAGTACAAGGCCACTGACAGGAGTCCTTAGTAACAAAGAGGAATCTAGAAATTATGCAGAGAAATGACTAAGATGTATCGGGCTAAAAGCAATCCAGTAAGAGACAGTCTGGGTCCAAATGAAACATATGGTACAAAGCCAGCAAGACAGGATCTCCTCAACCAAGAGGAACCTGGCAAAACAGTAATAAATGACTATGCAAGCGGCAGAATATGATTCCACAGCCTGAAAGAAGCACAGCCAACCTGAGGATTATCATCTTGGTCCCAAAAGAAAGGGAATACAACTGCAGTAAAAGAATGAGGGATGAAAAGAAAGGGTGAAGTAAAACCCAAGATCTCTCTGCATTTGAGATATAAAAGCAAGATCTAAAGTATGAAATGCCAGTCTTATAAATGAAGCATAAAGTCTTCAAATGGGCACTGCAGGAAAAACCCAAGGACAGGAAAGGATGCAGTAGTCTTGAGAGGGAGAAAGAACATGAATTTTGATATCTAAAGAGAGAGAGAATCAAAGGAATTCATGAATGGGAAATGGTTAGCAAAGGATCAAATAGCACCACATGACACTTCAACAAAGCTTTTGAAAGCCATATAGCAGATGGCTTCCTCAAAGCATTAATCAAAAATGTAAAAGGAGCAGTGGTAGCACAAGAGCTATGCTACTGACAGGACAGACATTGGATGCAGCCCAAACACTATTAACTAAGGAAAAAGTACTGATTAAAGGTACATCCTACTCCCTGAATGTACCGGAGAAACCACAGGGCACAGAAACTTAACAGCAAACATGGCCTAGACAGGAAGTAAAGACTCCACTGTTGGAGACTGCTCTCTAACAGGGAACTAAGCAAAACATTTCTGAGGAAGGTAGTCCTGCCTAAACAGCTGGGAAGCAGGAAAGTATATGGGAAGCAACCATCTAGAATTTTGCTTCTGATCAGAGATACTTAAGAGAAGAAGAAGTTGGAATACCCAAAAAAACAAAAAAAATTATTCTTCATGACTGATAGCAAGTTTACTCTACAGTTCAAGTTTTTTTTTTTTTTTTTTTTTTTTTTTTTTTTTTAAGACAGATTATTGGGAGGACTTGTCTGTTGCAGCAGCATGGGATACAGGTCTTTACAGAGATTTTATGAAGGGATTAAAGCCTGGTGGAGGCATGGGGGGAAATTGCCCAAATGGGGAGGAAGGGTGATGGGCCAAGTTGAGCTGCTGTGGATGAGGGGTGATATGCAGCACACCCCCTACTGCATGTTTGCCCCTCGGACACAACCACAACGGGATGGAAGATAAAGGGGTAGGCCTAAAAGTAAAAATACCCTGGGCTGATAGTGGCAGCCAAGATACCCAGTACAGCCCAATTTTATGTGGCTAGTCCCAGCTAAATCAGAGTTAGTATGGGGGCTATTTAGAAACTGGCAGACCTGGCGTGGGCATGGGATCCTGGGTATAAAGGCCACAGAATGATGCACAGGAGAAAAAAAAGCTTAAAAAATACAAACACTTCAGGAAAAAAATGCATGTACTCATAATGCATAATGTGCCACAGGAAGAAAATATCAGAAGAAAGTTAGCTTAAAGCACAGAATCAGTAACCCTAAAATAAAAGATTAACAGAGGTCTGAGGAACTGAAAAAATAAGAAGTCTACCAATATGATACGAAAATAATAAAACCTCCTAAAATAAATGACTAGGAGAGCTGGTAGATGTGACTGCACTTGTATGGAGCAGAGAGATGTGAAGAGGGGGTACTTCTGTACATAGAACTGTGGGAAAAGGGGAAGAGATAAGTGGTCTGGAAAACTAAGACATTGCAATGACAAAGTCCTGTAGGCAGGATGTTCTAGAGGTAGAAAAAAAACTGACTGGTCCCATCAGATATAATCTCTTTTTTGATACTTAACTATTCACTACAAATTCTTCACAAAAACAAAAGTGTATGCACTCAACACATCAAATGAATTCTGGAGCCCCATGGACTGGATTAATTGCTGGAATTTTATCTCTTGCAAATTCCCAAGATCAGCTATCCTTTTTTCTGTTCCACACTCATGCTCACAGGGCGTTTGCATCTCCAGCTGGTACACATCATGGAGACGGTGGGTAGGAGTGTGTGCCTAGTCCCTTCAGCAAACACTCATCAGTTCCATCGCATGCATGCAGTGAGTATAATCTGAAAGACTGGGTTGGGGGGGCTGTATATAAATAAGCACTTCTGTGACATACATCCCAACCACATCTACTGTATGGAAGGCCAATATTCAAGCAAGAGGATGAAGCAGAAGGGTAGTACTCCCCTGTGACAGGTTCATTCTCAGACCAACCGATACAGTGAGTATTTGGCATTATGATATCAAACTCTCTGCAGTGATGCAACTTTTGGGAAAACTCCCAAGCAATAGTATTAAACCTCTCAAAAAGATAGACAACTAGAAATGCCAGAAGGGAGAAGCTCAGAAAGCTGAACTATGCAACACTGCCAAGGAAGCTCAGCTCTTGCGAGTCATGATACAAGCACTAATGTTTGGTGATGGTAAGAATTGCTAACCAAGTGACCATGGCACAAATGAATCCTGAAGCAAGCAACAGAGGGAGACATACTACTGGAGGGCTGGCCTTTGATTATCATCGCATCTCAAAGGGTTCTTAGCTACATTGTGTTTAATCGTCAAGCAGCTAGCCATCAACTTGTAAAATTTGAAAGGGTTTGTGTGGCACCAGCAATGCCAAACATCTCATCTTAAATAAATGTGCTTTATTTTACTGTGGGAAGAGTTTATCCTAACAATAGATGTCCTACTGATAACTGGTACAGTGTTGCAAACAGTTGGGTCATCTCACTTAATAACCTAAATGTGCAGCTGGGGTACCAAAGTCAAAACCTTCCATAGAGGCATACATCCAACATATGACCCAATCCTGAGGGTGCAAGGGTACACAAGTGTGATGTATAAGAGTGAAAACCTCAGACCATCTCAAAACCAAAAGACCTGAAGACACAGGAGGATACAAGATAAGTAAAGGTCAGCTAAGAAGGGAAAAGACAGAGAATGGCTCCCCCTTGTCCAGGAGAAGTAGGGCAAAACCCAGTTAAAGACAAAAAAGGGAGCTCAATGGGTGGGAAGGAATACTGCAACAGTGATCAGTAAGACATCTACTGTTATGATAAATTCTTGCACAACTGTACTATGTCCTTCCTTAGATCACTGTTGCAGTACTCCAAAATGTTGGGAGATTCACAAAGCTTAATGAGTGATAAGGGTGAATGGATCAGTCATAGGAGAACTGACAATCAGGGAGAAGCAACCTGGCAAAGGAGGCTATGGATCTACAGAAAGCATCTACCCTGTAGTGTTTGGTAAAAGTATGTACAGAATACCAAGCTGCTGCTTCTAGGATTGCTCGAGTCAATACTTTTGTACAAGGCTCCAGAGACTATTGTTCTAGTGGAAACTGCTTTTACAGAAAGTAAAGACTTCTACGGTGGGTGTAACAAATCTAGTAACAGTATGTTAGACCGTGTGCCCCAACTTGACTTCTTGAAATTAAACAACTGGTCAGGCTTGCAAACGGACTTGGTTTTATCCAAGTAACACCCCCCTTTGAATTTTTTTTTTTTTTGGAATGAGTGGGACATGTAAAATGGTGGATCTTTCCACAATCACTTGGTGATGACACACTTAAGGTAGCAAGTTTCCAAATAAGTCCTGACAGGACAGAGGTGTATTTAATTGCAGTTTTTGTAGTCGTGTTCTACACTTAGTCAAACGAAACACTGGGAGTGAACAACATTATAAGGAACCTGCTTACCACAATTGTACTCTTCCCTCCTAGCTGACATCCAATACTACTGAAACACTACAACTTTTAAGAAAGTAGTTGTGCAAAATCTTACCATAACAGTAGATGTGCCTCCCCTCACTGCTGCAGTATTCCTTACCCTTAGTAAAGGGAATCTCCCTGCCAAGGGTAGACCAACAGCCAGGCAGTATACCAAAGCTTTAAGATTTGTAAAAGGACGTACACCACACGTATACTCCCACTCACAGCACAAAGTATAAAGGTGACGTACAGATATACCTACTTAAGAACTGAAAAGTCCCAAGAGGAACAGTCCAAGGAGAAAAGGAGGAACATGTGCACCCATAAATAAAAAAGAAAAATGAGTATAGAGAAAAGGAAGGGGAGGGGGCGGAGACAAGAACGAATACTGCAACAGTGAAGGGAAGAATATGTACTGTTATGGTAACATTTTACACAACTGTATTATGTCCTTCCATATTTACTGCTGCAGTATTCACTACTAAAGGGAGAGTACAAAAGCTCAAGAGGATACCTGGGAGGAGAAAGGTCCAGCATGGCCCTCAATAAATCCATGCAGGATAGCCCTGGCAAATCCATCTCTAGCCCTGCAAACCACATCCAGCTTGGAATGTTTAGTAAAGTTATGGAGAGAAGACCAAGTAGCATCTTCAAGGATACAATTGGTATCCAATCCCTTGGAAAAAAAGCACCAGAGGAAGCCACAGCCCTGGTAGAATGAGCCTTTACAGAAGGCCTTTTCTCATGAAAGGACTAACAAAAACAAATGGTCTTAAAAATACATGAAGAAATACCTTGCTTAACAGCCAAACCTAGAAAACTAGGATGAATGGAAACAAAAAAGTTGCTCAGACTTGCGAATGGCTTTAGGTTTTATTCAACTAATATCAGAGGTGTATGTAAATCCAAAGTGTGAAGAACCTTCTCACTAGCAGTGTGCACAGAAAGGAAAAATGTGGGTAAAATTAACAGACTGATTAACAAAATTCATTAACCACCCTGGCCATAAAAGGTTAGTATAGAGAGACACCCTGTCCCTATGATAAATTAAAAAAGGAGGGCCAGCTATAAGGGCTTGAAGCTCAGATATCCTTCTTGCTGAAGGACCAAAAAGAATAGTCTTCCATGTACAATGCTGTTAGGAAGCTGAAGCTGTAGGCTCAAAAGGAACCAGAGGCAATTTTTCATGAAAAAAATTAAGATTCCAGAAAGGAAGAATAGGCTTCCTAGAAGGTCCTAATGTGAAGGACACCTTTAAGGAACTGCTTGACCTGAAAACGAAGCCAAAGGAGGAGTCAAAGGCAGATAAGCAGAAAAGCTGAAAGGTGGGCTTTAACTGAAGCGTATGCCAACCCAGCACTGAGCAATTCACACAAATAACAGGAACCAAAGGAACTTCCACAGAAAGTGAATCCAGGTTATGAGCAAGACACCAAACAGAAAATCTCTCCAATTTGGAAAAATAAGATTTCCGGGTACATGGTTTCCTGGCCTACTGCAGAACCTAAAGCACTTCCTCAGAAAAACAGGTGCCTAAAAGGGATCAAAACCCTATCAGTCAGTGTCAGTTGGAGTGGGCAAGTTGGGATGGATTAGAGATCACTTGTCTCATGTAAGTAGGTTCACCCTGTGAGTTAACTTGTGGTGACTGCCCTTGGTTAAGTACAGAAGAGGGAACCAATGCTGTCTGGGTCTAAAGGGAGTCACAAACAAGGTTTTGGGAAGAGTCTTTTGCTACCTTGAACTGGACCCTCGGTATTACAGGAAGGGGAGGGAAGTCATGAAAAAGCATTCCTTTCCAAGAAAAAAACAGGGTGTCTACCTTCCATGCGAGAGGACATGGGACTCTGGTACAAAACTGAAGAAGTTAGCTGTTCAGAGGAAAAACAAAAAGATTTACCTGAGGAGTACCCCAATGGTAAACAATGTCCAGAAACACATCTCTGTGAAGCATCCTTTCATGAGTCTGTGCGTTATGGACCTGCTCAGAGAGTCTGCCACAACATTCTCTTCTGAAGGAATACAAACAGCCTGAAGAATCACCTGACACTGGACAGCCAAATCTCAAACCTGAAGAGCTAGTCTGCACAACAGGTAAAACCAAGACCTTCTGTCTGTAAAGATTTTGAGGGTCCCTGGAAGGAATAGAGAATGGAAAGCCTGAAGAGCCAGAACAGCCCTCATCTCTTTGATTTGATAAGGTCCTTCCGACGAAGGGAAGAAAGGCCCCGAATGACGAAATAAACTCCCCACTCCATATCTGAGGCATCTGAAAACAGTCCCTGAGAGGGGACTGGAGGCTGAAAAGAAAGCTCTGGTTGAGAAACAGTTGAATCCACCACTGAAGTTCTAGCTTGAGACAAGAAAGAGGAAAACTGGAAAGTCCAAAGTATGAGAATGCTGAAGCCATACTGACTTTAGGAACTACAGTAGCTCTCTCATATGAAACCTGGCTAGAGGAAGCACAGGAACGGTGGAAGCCATGTAACAGAGTCCTTAGGAACTTCCTGGCTGTAACATAGTTAAAGTCTTGGGAAATGGCTGGGAAGCCAGCAAAAGACTGGTCTGGAGCCTGTTGCTAAGAAAAACATGATCCTGATAAGTATTTTTGAAAATTCACTGTAAACCCTAGGCTCTGAAACAGGCAAATAGCACAGTGAAGGTGCTGAAGCAAGGTCTCTGGAGAGGAAGCCAGAATGAGCAGATCATCCAAATAGGGAAAGATCTGTAAACCCCTCATCCTGCAAAAGTCAATCAAAGGAGTGAGGCATTTGGTGAAAACCCCTAGGGCAGCAGAGAGGCCAAATGGCAAAGCAGAGAACTGAAAATGCAAGGCGAAACAGAGAAATGTAAAAAATTCCTGAAATGGGGATGAAAAGGAATATGGAGAAAAGCTTCCTTGAGTTAGACAGAGAGACTAAGAAAGCCTGAGGTAGGAGGAGGAAACGATGCTTGAAGAGACAGCATTTGAAAGGAAGGAACCTTTGAAAATGTGTTGAGCTGGGAAAGATCCAGAATGGGTTGTCAGGTGCTTTCTTTCCTGGGAAACAGAAACATTCTGAAATAAAACTCCTTCCTCCTTTTGAGGAGCAGAAACTGCCTGTACGGTACCTTGAGACAAAAGGCTCTGAAGAACATCCAGAAGAAAAGGGCAGCTGTTCCTAATGAGGTTGAGGAATGCATAAAAAAAAGGGGGAGGAGATTTCCATACCATGCAATAATAATGACGGATGACTGACATAACTTAAGCATCCTAAGTGATCCTTAACCAATTCTGAAGGGACAGGGAAAGACGAAGATATACAGGAACTTGGCTTAAGAGGGAGGGAAAAAGGCAGACAGAACCTGGTTTGTCTGGAAAAGGAGGCTTCTGAGCTGTAGGAGTCTGAATTCACTTAGCAGGAGGAGCAATTCTAGAGCCCTTTTTACCTTTCGGAGGTGGGTGAGATTGTCTACATACGAAGGCAGAATTGGTAGGATAATTCCACAGAAATCTGGGAACAGGGAAAACAAAATTATATTTCAATTCCTGCACAGCCTCATCCTTCTGCTGAAAAAATTTAAAAATCTCAGCTGCAGAACCAAAGATTTTTTTTATTTTCATGAGGAGCATCCATCAATTTGGCCTTAATATCATCAGGCAGAGGCTGAAGGCAAAGACAGGAATAATGCCTTAACACAGAACCAAACGCAGCATCTCTAGAAGAGGCATCAGCTGCATCATAATTTATCATCATCATAACATTTAATGTAATGGCGAGCCAATGGAGAAGAGAACCCCAACAAAGAGATTGTCAAAGCCTTCCTCGCAGAACCTGGAAGGTCTGAAATAACTTCAAAAGCCAGAGAAAAAGGGCTAAAACATACCTGATCATATGGGTCTGGTAATTCAGGTAAGCCAGGGTAGCAACAGTGTACACCTTTTTGCCCAATCTTTCCACGGCCTTAATGTCCTTGTCAGAGGGAAGTAGTTTAGTAGAAGGCAAAAGCTTGGAAGACTTATCAGAAAAAAAGAAAAACAACAGGGGTCAGCAGAGGGACACTTGAAAAATAATTTACAATCATCAGGCACCTTATAAAACCTGCAAGCTTTCTTAGGAGCAGGAGCTGGGAAACAGGAGCTTGAGAAGCTGCTGAAAATGTGTCCAACAAAGCAGCAAGAACAGAAGAAACAGCAGAGGGCTTAGGAGACTCCATTTGTAGAAGGTCATAACACCTCTTCTGAGCATCAGAAACCTGGGTGCAGTCTCGTTTAAAAAAAATCTATCACACAAGAGATAATATCCTCAAAGGAAATCTCCTCAAAATAAGGATCTAGAGTGATAGTCCTCCTCCTCAGAACCATAATCCAATATAGGAGGAATCTTGGAGGAATAGGCCAACGACACTTCATCAGAGTCTAAGTCCTCATTGGAAGAGTCCTGCACCCTGGGCCTCTTAAGAGGAGTACAGGACCAATGGGGACAGGAACACAGACTCCCTGAGGAGGCTTCAAGACCATGAGAGCATTAAATAATCCCTGTGTAAAATTGTGAGACTCGCACTTTAGGAGCAGGGGAAATATGTGTGGACTTCTGCTTCTTCCTTAAAGGAAGACCAGCCCTAAACATCTTGGGAGGTTCGGAACTCTGCCAACACAAACGTAGTGGTAATCGCCGCCCTAACAATAATCTACTGATATTAATCAGATATTATCAGTAACAGTTCCCTCTGAACATCCGAAAAGGACGTCTGCAGAGCCTCTGAGGATGTGTGAGAAGCTGGATCCATGTTGGCCTCTTGAGGCAGATGAATCTACCAGAATAACCAAATGATCTTCCAGGCTTTCAAGAGCCTTGAGAGAGACTTCCGGGGAGGCGCTACAGTAGCCAAATCCAAACTAACTTTTATTGTTCTTGGCAGCTGGCTGATGCTTAGGTCAAGAGTATTCTGCCACTGCACCCTCTGTCAACAACTTAAGACTTTGGTTATCTAGGCAGACAGACAAGGAGAAGAGACGATAACGAAGAGTCTTAAGGACAAACACTTGACAAATCAGAGACTACACATGGTCATGAGAAGAACACAAGCAAAATAAACACTGCTCTTGATGGTCCTTATGGGAATCTGTCTCCCACACTGAAATTGCCCTTCCTGGATGACACGCAACCTTGCAACTAAAAGAAAAAGATAAGAAGAAAACACAAATGGGGTACTTCTCTGAAAATGGCTTGGTAACCAGCAGAAATGAAGAAGCACTCAGACGGACGACTGAAGATGGCATTTGGACTGGCGGCAAAGAAGTTCTGAGGTAGGCATGCCCACACATCACCTTTATGCCCTACGCCATGAGCTGAAATGTAAGATGTCCTTTTAAAAATCCTAAAGTTTTGGTATACTTGCCAGACGGGCTACCCTTGGCAGTGTTTCCCTTTAGTAAGGAATATTGCAACAGTGATGCGATTCCCCAACAAAGTACTTACAGAACCATTGCAGGCACAAGATACTAATGAGCATGTGTAGAACACACCAGTGGGTAGAAGACCTGTGTTTGAATTGTTGACAATTCAGTTTGAGGTTTTCACACTCATATGTCTGCAGGCTAAGTTTGTATGCTGGATGTATGACTCTATGGAAGGTTTTGGCTTTGTTACCCCATCCAGAAGTCTAGGTTATTTAGTGAGATTGATGCGAAATTTAGACTATTTAGTGAGATAAGATTTAATTTTCTCTTCTCATCTACACACAGCACTTATTGGGGATCCCTCTTTGGTTCATCCCAGAAGCAGAGTCCTCTCAAAGTAATATTCAACTCTCTCAGATAATCGAACTCCACAGAGCCCATTCCGATCTGAACTCTGCACAAGAATAGACTGGGAATAGACTGCCCATACATGTCAAGCAGAGTGCCTCTTTGGCCCTCTTCAAAAGGAACCTTGATGATTGGATGGGATATAGGAAATTCACCCCGGGGATCACGTCAGTCGCTCTGCTAGACACGGGTCCAGGGAAGTAAATACTGTGGGAAGAAATAGCCAGGGAATCATTACAGCTAGGGTTGTATAGGCCCTAGGACTGATAGCCTAGTACCAACCTATGAACCTATAAGAACAAATCTACCAAAACAGAAAGAAACAAGAACCAGCACCCCTACAGCTTTTCTACCCAATGCTATTCAAGGCAGTTAATCCACTGTGTGTAATTTATTTATTTACATTTGTTGACCGGGAGTGTCCGACTGGACGCAAGTCCATTTTCAGCGGAGGCCCGGGGAGAAAAGCTCCACAGTTAAAATAGACAGTAGTTACACTGGATTACATAGCGATTAACAATTTAATATAGCAATTACAACATATTTACAGATGAAGAACATAGTACATCAGTAGACAACTAGAATCTTTATCTGTGAAGTACATAACAGACATTAACAAATGTTACAATAAGAAGTTCCTGCTGTATATTAAGTACTAGGCTTATGAGCATCTGAGCTTGCTATAATCAAGGTAGTTAGTGGTGTGGAAAGAAAGGTAGCGATTGGATGGGGTGGGTGATATTAGAGTGGGAGTGTATGTTCCCCTCTAAGGTTTAACAGTTACTATATCCCTTACTTGCTTGCACCTTTGCAAATACACATAGTGTTTAAAGGTCGGACTCTAACAGGACATAGCCAGTAAACTGAAATACTTCTAAATTAATATTTTCTCCTGCTTAGAATTACACTTTTTTCTTGACCATCATCTTTATTAAAGTATCCAATTAACCTCCTCTTTCCCTGCAACCTAAATGAATTACCTGTGCACCACTCAGGCTACATAGTGCTGTGATACTCCCTGGACCAACTACAGAATATACTTTTCTCTCACCCAGCTAATAGCCTTCACGGAAAAGACATATCTGTACCATTAACACATGCCCTTAGCCTTAGAGCATAAGCAGTGCTAGGCAAGACGATCACTAAACATTCGTACCTTATTGTTTTTTTCACTAGATGAGTAAGCTGCAGCCTGTTCCTAACCACCCCCACTACAACTACATTTATATAAACCTTAATCCCACCCTCTCTAGCACTCCCACCAATCACATCCATCCACATTAACCTTGTACTCTATCCCACACCTTAGCTATTACTCCAAATCAATCACAACAGCTAGCCCATCCCCTCTCACATACCACATCAACTCCACTACTAATTCTACCTCTGGCAGCTCTCTCTCTCTTTATCCATTCACTAGCCTTGCTACTGTTAAAATGTGATACTTCATCCTACTTTAATCCACCTCTCCTGCCTTCCTACAATTTATAAAACACAAAATTCTGCAACCCTACTATAACTCTAAACTCTCTCTCCTCTCAAAATCAAAACCAAAAATAATACCTACTTGCACCAACTACTCCACCCCACTTCTCAGATACATCCCAATAGGGGGGCATCCACCCAAACCCAAGTCCTACTCCAACTTCCCTCTCTAACAAATCTACCTCTAATACTCTATTTCTAGTCACACTAAACCTATGAAGTATCTGTAATGGAACAACAGACTTCCATGTGTGGCTATCATACCATACCTCTGATAAAGTCACAATCACAGAGCCATGGCTGAAGTCAAATATGTAAGACTCCGAACTGCTCCCTCCAGGTTTCAACATAAGATCTGACGGAACAAAAAAAGTAAGAGAGAGAGCTTTAATCTACCCTAACTCATACACAATAGTACCTTACTCCAAAGCCCATCCCAAAATTCAGTAATGCTAAAATCCTTATAGTCTTCTTAAAACTAAAAAAACTAAACAACTATGCATTACAGTTCTATACACCCCCCCCCCCCCCGGTTATAATAATCCTATACTAGAATACATCCTATCCTGGATGTCACAAAATATCTCCAATGAAAATATCATCATGGGTGAATGTCAATATCAACTGGCAAAACAATCTCTGACTTCCCAGCCAATAGTAAAAATCTATTTGGATTCAAACAACTTATTAAAACTTCAACTAGACTTCTTAAAAGCAGCAACCTATGAATTATTCTTGACAGGATCTTGGTCACAGATCCTAACAAATATACCTATTCCTGTAGTCTCCGGGACACATTAACCGACCACCTACCTGCAAATACTTAACAGGACAACCACCTAACCACCCAAAGGCTATAACTATAAAATGTCCTGCAACCTAACAAACTTTAACACACAACTCTTCAATAATACACTAAAATCCTTAAACTGGTCAATGCTAAAAACATTACCTCTAGATGACGCAGTTAATCACGAACTATTTCTAAATGCCCATAATAGCCTAGCTCCACTTTGAGCAAAAAGAACTAAAATCAGTCACACACACTGGCTAACAAAGTCTACAAAAAAAAAATTACTAGTGAACAGAAACAAAGCATGGAAGGAATGGCAAAAGAAAAGAAATGACCTAAATCTACAAAATTACAAACAACTTTGTAATTAGGCAAAAAAAAACAAAAACAAAACAAACCTGTAACATTTGATAAGAAACAGTATTTTACACAAATAACCGACCACCCCCCAAAAAAATTCTGGTCTACCATCTCACTACTCAATCCAGGAGCCAAACAAATTCCCAGCCCATCCACAGACAAATCTCCATTTCAAACTGCAGAAATGCTCAACACACACTATTGAAAGCACAGCTAACTTGGTCAGTGACCCAAGCCAAACCCTCAGTCCCAACTCCACAACTAACCTCCATCTACCTCTCTCTCAAACCTCACCCAAAAGCACTGCATTCACATCCCTCTCATCTTAAAACATATTAACTACAGCCTCTCAACCTCCAAACCTCTCACTGCAACATGTTCCCATTAGCTATATATGAAAACTACTACGAAACATAAAACCCTGCTCTGTTCCTGCTCACAACCCCCCAGCCGAATACTTGAAAATGGCTGCTAATGCCATCGCCTATCCAATCCATATTCTTATCAACAGATCCATTATGGAAACCCACATCCCCTTTCTCTGGAAAAAGTCAATTATAACTCCAATACACAAAGGAGGAAAATCTAATGAATGGTTTAACTACCGCCCTATTGACATCCCATCTCCTCTCTCCAAACTTAGAAAAATGTGTATACAAAACTTCTTAACCACCTTATTCACAATGAACTACTAACACCCACCCAATACGGTTTTAGACCAGCACATAGCACAACTGCAATAATACCCTTTACGGACACAAAGCACACGACTCTTACCAACTAACCTCAGCACTATTTCTTGATCTATCCAAAGCTTTGACACGGTTTCATACCCCAAACTCTTTCAGCAACTCTCTTCCCTAGGCCTTTCTCCACCCTCTCTACAGTAGTTTACTAGCTACCTGACAGACAGCAATATGGAAAATGGCAAGGCTGTCTTTCTCAATACCTAGTCAACAAAACAGGAGTTCCACAAGGATCCATCCTTGAACCCCTCCTTTTCAATACCTTTATAAATAGTCTCCACACTGCTTCCAAAGTTCCCTAATCCAATACACCAATGACTTTACTCTAACCTCTTCCAACAACACAGTACACCAGAGACAAAATTCAAAAGTACAGTTGTGTACACTTACCATAAATGTAGATGTCTGAGTGTATTCACTTGTTGCAGTCATTACATTTAGGTAATCTGCTTGCAGGTTGCCCTCAGTCGGCCTATTTAACAAAGTTTTGGGTCCTGCATCGGTTGCTGTCCCTTCTTCCATGACGTCAGGTCATCAGGGGTGTAAAACATGCAGCCGACGCCATTACATCATTTTTTTCTTGCCCCAGATGTCAGGTGCCCCCCTAATGGGGAGCAAATAAACATAAAAAGCACAAAGGTATACCTCCAACAAAAAGCAAATACACCAAAAAGGCTTTTAAGCATAGTAAAGGAAAGCACAGGTATAGCCAGAAGAAGTTAGGAGGCTGGAGGGAGGGTAACCAGGACTGCAACAGTGAATATACTCAAACATCTACATTTATGTAAGTGTACACAACTGTACTATGTTCTTCGTGTTTCACTGTTGCAGTCATTACATTTGGGTAGATTCCCAAAGCTATGGTTGGGTGGAGGAGTTTATATAACATTAGGGCCAGCTATAAGTCCCTGCAAGACATCAATGGCAAAGCCAGCTCTGGATTTAGAGAAAATTGGGAAACTATAATGCTTGGTGAAAGTATGTACAGAACTCCAGGTAGCAGCTTCTAGGATGTCCCTGGTAGGAACACCTCTGAGAAAGGCTGCAGACGTAGATGCAGCCCTGGTGGAGTGAGATCTGATCCTCTGGGGAATGGGTTTTCCATGGTGCTTATAGCAGAAATGAATGCAATGGCTTATCCATTTAGAAATGGTTTGTTTTGAAATAGCCTTCCCCTCTGCCCCTGCAGCAAATGCTACCAGCAGTTCACATTTTCTTCGAGGTTTAGTTCTGTCCAAGTAGAATCTAAGTTGCCTGTGAACATCCAAGTAATGCAGAATCTGATCCCCTTTGTTCTGTGGATTGGGAAAGAAGGTTGGCAAATGAATGGACTGATTAAGAGCTACACTGGATACCACCTTGGGAATGAAGGATGGATTGGTCCTGAGTGACACCCTGTCCGCATGAAAGATGATGAAAGGCTCCACTGCCATAAGGGCCTGCAATTCAGATATCCTTCTAGTTGAAGTGATTGCTAAAAGGAAAGCTGTTTTCCAAGAAAGAAATTTTAAGTCTGCAGTAGCAGCTGGCTCGAAAGGAGGTAGAGTGAGTTTCTCCAATACAAAGTTAAGGGGCCAGGCAGGGGTTGGAGCTCTCCTGGGTGGTCTCAAATTTTTGGCCCCTCTGAGGTACTGCTTGAGCAGAGGATGAGAGTAGAGGGGAGGTTCTGTGTTATAATGCACTGAAATGGCTGAGGCGTGGATTTTAATGGAGGAAGAAGACAGGCCCTTGTGAAGCATCTCAGTTAAGTATTGCAAAATCTGAGGTAAACTGGGCGCTACTGTGCTCAACCCTTGAGATTGGTTCCAGGCACAGAATCTTCCATTTTTCAGCATAAGATTTTCTAGTACTAGGCCTCCTTGTCTCTAAGATGACATCCATCACAGGTTTGTTGAGGGATGATAAGGGTGAGTTTAAGTAATTAGCCAGGCTGCAAGGTTCAATGTTGGAAGCTGAGGGTGCAGGATCTGGTTCTCCTGCTGAAACAGCAGGGAAGGGGTCTGAGGCAGGAGCCATGGAGATAACTGCGACACACTGTGCAGGAGGGGGTACCAGTGTTGATGCGGCCAGTCTGGAGCAATCAAAATCATCCTTGGTTTGTCCTGTTTGACTTTTAGTAGAACTTTGGAGAGGAGAGGCAGTGGGGGAAGGCGTAGACTGATAGGTTTTTCCAGCTATAGGACAGAGCATTCACTTTCCAGGCTTGGTTGTGGGGAGTCCTTGTGCAAAACTTCTCCAATTGGTAGTTCTGGGGAGAGGCAAATAGGTCTATGTCTGGGCTCCCCCATTCGCTTGTCAAAATGTTGAAAAGCCGTGGTTCCAGTTTCCACTCGTGTGGGTCCATGAGGTTTCTGCTTAGTCTGTCTGCCAGTATATTTAATTTTCCTGGCAGGAACTGAGCTTGTAAGTGCACTTGGTAGCTCAAGGCTGTGTTCCACAATGCCATGGCTAGTCTGCAGAGGGGGTAGGAATGTGTACCACCCTGTTTGTTTATGTACCACATAACCATGGTGTTGTCTGTCTTTACCATTAGTTGTCCTGGAAAAATGTAGTCCTTGAAGGCTGTCAGAGCATTCTATATAGCTAACATTTCTTTTTGACTGATATGTAGGTGCATTTGACTTGGGTTCCATTTGTCCTGAATGCACTTCCCTGTCAGGTGAGCCCCCCATGCAAAGTTTGATGCATCTATTGTTAGGGTTTGGGCGGCAGGGGGTAGTGTGAATGGTAGTCCCTTGTTTTGGTGGCCGGCCACTGCCCACCAGAGGAACTCTAGGCGTAGGCAAGGTATGATAGGAATCATTGTTTCTAGGCTGTGAGAATGTTGACTCCATAGGCTTTTTAGATACCACTGTAGTTTCCTCATATGCAGTCCTGGATGTGGAATTAGAAGAATGCAGGAGGCCATGAACCCCAAGGCTTACAGTACTTGTCTTGCAGATAGTAAGGGTTTTTGTGGCCACTTGTTTGAAATAGGTTATCAAATTAATTTGCTTTTCTGGCCTGAGGTAAGCCATCTGGGTAGTTGTATTCAAGCTTGCTCCCAGGAATGTAATTTGTTGACAGGGTACCAGTTGTGATTTCTTTTAGATTATGGTGTACCCCATACAAGTTAGAACCCTTTTTACAAATGCCACATGATTCAAAAGTATGCTCTGGCTTTCTGCCTGAATTAGACAATCATCCAGGTATGGGTATATTTAAATAGTTCTTTGCCTGCAAAATGCAATAACTGTAGCTAGGCACTTTGTGAATACCCTGGGTGCAGTAGACAAGCCAAAGGGAAGTGCAGAGAACTGATAATGCGTGTAGCCTGCTTTGAAGCGTAGGCATCTTCTGCAAGATTCCCCGATTGGGATGTGCAGGTATGCTTCTTTTAAATCTACTGTTGCCAACCAGGCATCTTTGCCTAGCACAGGAAGTAATTAGTGAAGAGTCAGCATCTTGAATTTTGGAATCTCCAGAAAGGTGTTTAGAGTAGACAGGTCCAGGATTGGATGCCATGATGTCTCTTTTCTGGGTAACAGGAAAAGTCTGGAGTAGAAACCCTATCCCTTTTCCTCTTCTGGTACCAGTTGAATAGCCCCCATGCTTAAGAGATAAAGTACTTGTTTTTGAGCCTCTACCCATTGATTTGGGGGCAGGTCCGGCCATCCATTTGGTGTTGGCAACGTGTGGAAATGAAATCTGTATCCCTGGGATACTATAGTTAAAAGAATAAAACGTCACTGGAAACTGCTGTGTTATATAAAAGAATTTATTCCATAAACCAAGAATAAAACGTTATGAGCGCTTTCGGGTCAATACCCTTCATCAGATAAAACATATCATTATACACTCATATTTAAAAGTATCATAAACCAATCAACACAAATTCAATAGAAAACCCGCCTCTTCCTGAGTGCAGGTTTAAGTGGTATAACATCATTTAACCCCGGATCCCTGTGTGCTGTTAATTCAAGGATCCATTTAGTCTCGGCCAATTCAGTTTCCAGCCTAATATCACCCCCTCTATTGGTCAACTGTATATTTGCAATGACTCTAAAAGTAAAGGCATGTGAAGGATTCATCTTAAGGTGTCTGAACAACGCATTGCCTTCATTTTTATTCCTAATGTTGGACATATGTTGAAGGATTCTCTCCTTAAACATTTGATTAGTCTTTCCAACATAATAGCTCGTACATGAGCTACATTCAGCTAAATATACAACATCCTTTGTCCTGCACGTCGCCTTTCCCTTAAAAGTATATAGCTTATTGCAGGACAAAGGATGTTGTATATTTAGCTGAATGTAGCTCATGTACGATATTAGGCTGGAAACTGAATTGGCCGAGACTAAATGGATCCTTGAATTAACAGCACACAGGGATCCGGGGTTAAATGATGTTATACCACTTAAACCTGCACTCAGGAAGAGGCGGGTTTTCTATTGAATTTGTGTTGATTGGTTTATGATACTTTTAAATATGAGTGTATAATGATATGTTTTATCTGATGAAGGGTATTGACCCGAAAGCGCTCATAACGTTTTATTCTTGGTTTATGGAATAAATTCTTTTATATAACACAGCAGTTTCCAGTGACGTTTTATTCTTTTACCTTTGGACTTTTGTTACGTTTCACTGGTTTTGGCAAAGTGACGACCTTTTTGCTTCTGATACTATAGTTAAAACCCTTTTGTCCTGGGTTATGAGTTCCCAGTTCTTTGCATGAAGAGCAATCTTTCCCCCAAAGGGACGTTCAGTAGATAAGTGCTTGGAAATTTTAAAAGGAAGTCATTGAGACGGTTTACCATAGAGGGGTGTCTTGTTATTCCCATATTTGGAAGTTGAGGCCCCCCAGTGCTTAGTTCTTTGAGTTCCCCTGGGACTGAAACCTGGGGTTTTTGCTGTGTTTGGGTTTGGCTTGAGAAGACCTGGAAGGGACTGGAAAGGACCATTTCTTAGCAGGCCAGTGCTTACTAAATCTAGGAGGTTGCACTTGTAAAAAAGTTTGCATAGATTTAGCTTCATCTTCCATCTTTTTAAGAACTTCTACAGCCTTGTTGCCAAACAGGCGGTCCTGATTTAAAGGAGCATCCAACAATTTAGCTTTAACATGATCAGGCGAAGATTGCTCCTTAAGCCAAGCATGCCTTCTAAGCACAGACCCAGTAACAGCAGCCCTGCAAGAGGCCTCTAAAGAATCAAAACCACATTGCAATGTATGTTTTCCAACTTGTTCAGCAGAATGCATTAAATCCTGTAAATCTTTATTTTCCACACAGCCAAGAATCAACATAATTTTCTGTTTAAGCAGTCCAATTACATGTTGCTGATATTTTGACATATGGAATTGGCAGTTTAAAGCTCTGATTGCCAAGGTTGCTGAAGTATAAACCTTTTTACCCCATCTATCCAGCGCCCTGAAGTCTCTATCAGAAGGGGTAGGATTTTTAGCAGTAGAAGCCTTAATGCCCTTGGGCCCCTGGGAAATAGTCTCTGGATCTGCAATAGGATTTTTGAAAAGGAACTTGTGGGACTCAGGAACCCTGTAGTATTGGTCAGGTTTACTAGGAGCAGGAGGCAGGGAATCAGGGGCCAAACTGGATTCCGAGAAAGCATCAACAATTTCTAGTACAGGAGGAATAGCCAAAGGCCTATACTTAGGTAGAAGAAGGAAATCCCTAAGCCTCTTCTTTGAATCAGAAAATTCCTGGCTTTCCCAGTGAAAATGCTCCCTTAATGTATGTAAGGTCTCCCCAAAAGAAAAATCCTCAGGAGAAGATGCAGAGGGAATAGAATCCTCTGCATCAGAATCCTCATAAGTAAGTAAGGACAAATCCAGGTCATCAGAAGAGTCAGAACAAACAGAATCCTAATCAGAAGATTCATAATCAAGTTCAGCCCTAGGCCTCAGAGCGGGGGGGGGGGGGGGGAGGTTAGTTGACTATCCCTGATTAGAGTTATAAGATCTTCAGCCATTTTTATCATTTATTTTTTAGGCATAGGGGCCTGAGCGTCGTTTTTTTTTAGACATGGATCGAGATTTAGGCCTTAGTAATGAAGGAGGCGTTGATTTAATATGCAAGTCTGTAGGCCTAAATACACCCTCAGAAGCCGGTGCCTGCACAGTGGCTCCGGACCCATCCAAAGTACAGACATCTGCGGGTTCCATAGTTGAAGTATCTCGCGGCATACCGGACTCTGAATGGGTCTCAGTAGAGGCCTGCAAATCAGAAATAGCGGGTATCAGGGGCTGCGAAAGCACCTCACTGAGAAACCAGAGAACTGGCGACTGGCTTAGGAGAAGCATCGTCGGCAGTTTTGGACCTCGGCGGCCTGTCTCTGCTTTATCTTTGCGTTTTTTCAGAATCCCGGTAGTCGGATGGCTAACCGACGACATTTCTGGATAATTAAACCGAGAACCAAAATATTTAGAGGCAAAAATATACAGATGACAGATAGTGCGCCGATTAAATAAAGCACAAAACCGACAGCAAGGTACGTCTTTGGTCAGGGCCTAGGCAAGGAATACAGTACGAATGAAAATGTTTTTGAGGTATTTGCTTTCCACAAGTAATGCAATTATTAACTTTTACTGACATCGGTAAGGAGCAGGGAAAAGTTTCCCCAACGGGGTACTTAGCTTTAAGTTGAAGACTTCGGTTCTGAAACTCGAAAACGAAAATTTCAGGAGTCGGCCGACTGGCACTTGTAAACTGCTTCTGCTTCGGGCACCGCACGGCAAGAAAGACTGATGTAAAAGGCAACTGAATGGCTTAAAGTCCACTTAATCCATCACAACAGATATGATAAACCAAAATGAGAAGTTATGTACCTACCATAACGTTCCATGTTAGTTGTCTTCTCTCGCCTTCTTTCTTGATGGGTTCGGAGCCGATCCTCGGCTCCGACTCGGCACTTGCTAAGCTCGAGAGTCACTTTTACCAGCTCGAGGCAGCCCCATATCCCATGATGCAAGGCGGTAAGTACCCAGATCTCGTTTGATGACAAAAAGGGCAATAGCACCTAGCATAATAACTTCCCAAGGGAAGAAAGAAGGAGAGAAAATATCTGCAGGATGGTAGAAGGACCAGCTCTGTATGGTCTTCAGAAGTATAACTCCTTGTAGAGAAAGGTCTGTCCAGGCCTGGGGGAAGGAGGGAGGTCAAGAAAGAAGGCGAGAGAAGACAACTAACATGGAACGTTATGGTAGGTACATAACTTCTCAATGTTAAGTTGTCAATCTCGCCTTCATTCTTGCTTGATGGGACAGCGTCCTAGCACCTCTATCCTGGGTGGCTCAATGGAACAGACTCTTGAGAACTGTAGAGCCAAAACTGGCTCTGTCCCTGGAGGCCAAATCCAATTTGTAATGGGAAACAAATGTATGAGGAGTGGCCCAAGTGGCTGCTGCACAAATAGTGTCTAATGGAAGTCTAGCTTGAAAGGCTGTGGAAGTAGCTAAGCTTCTGGTTGAATGTGCTTTAGGTTTCGAGCACAGCTGTTTTCCCCTGAGCTGATAAATTTCAGATATGACAGAAGAAAGCCATCTAGACAAGGTCACTTTTGAGACAGGAAGGCCTTTCTTGTTATCAGCATAGGAAACAAAGAGTTGATCGGATTTCCTGAATTGTTTTGTTCTGTCCAAATAATATCTCAGTTGGCGATTTTGTTCCGATCTGTTTGAATAGTTTGGAAAAAATACAGGGAGATCAATAGATTGATTCAAATTAGTCTTTGAGGCGACCTTAGGCAAAAAGGTCGGATTAGTTCTCAATGATACTCTGTCTTTGTGGAAGACCAAATAGGGGGGGCGAACAGATAGAGCATGAAGTTCAGACACCCTCCTAGCCGATGTAATAGCAACCAGAAATAAAGTTTTCCATGAAAGAAATTTCAGGGAACAAGAAACAGCTGGCTCGAAGGGAGGAAGAATCAAGGATGTCAGCACTAAATTTAGGTCCCATTGAGGAGGAGGACTCCTGACTGGAGGCTTCAGGAGGAAAATTCCTTTCAAGAAGGCTCTACAAAGCCTGTGGGACATAATGTTGTGATCTGCGAACCCGACATGAAAGTTCGAGATAGCAGCCAACTGAACTTTGACTGTGGAAGAGGAGGAGCCCGCGTGAAAAATCTCCGCTAAGAAATCCAAAACTGCTTGAACTGGAGCAGTGAAGGGATCAATATTCTTGGCTTTAGCCCAACAAGAAAAACGTTTCCATTTGCTAGTATAAATCCTCCTGGTAGAGGATTTTAAGGAAGCTACTATGATGTCTCTAACAGGGTTAGAGATCATAGGAAGCCTGGCTAAGGAAGGAAGTGGAGCAACCATGCTGTGAGGTTGAGAGAAGGGATAGACCGGTGCAGCTGACCGGATTGGTGAATCAGAAGATCTGGCACTGGGTCCAGATGCCACGGCTGCACCAAAAGGTGACGATGAAGGAACGGAAACCAAATTTGTCGAGGCCAATAAGGAGCAATGAGAATCAATTTGGCTCTCAAAACGGTTGCTTTCTGGATAACTTGAGGGATCAGAGGAAATGGAGGAAAGGCATAAAGAAGTCCCTGGGGCCAATCCTGGGTCAGAGCGTCTCTGGGGGGATGGCCTGGCAGTGGGAAGAGAGAGAAGAAGTCTGGGCATTTGCTGTTTTGGGGAGTAGCAAAAAGATCGCAACATGGGCGACCCCATTCTAGAAAAATCTCTTCCACTATACATAGTTTGAGAGACCACTCGTGAGGCATGAGAATAGCTCTGCTCAATCTGTCCGCTAAAATGTTGGTTTTCCCAGGGATATGCGTTGCTACCAGAAACCGATGAGAGGAGATCGCCCATTGCCAAAGTCTGAGCGCTTCTCGACACAAGGGGTAGGACTTGGTTCCGCCCTGTTTGTTGATATACCAAACTACAGACATGTTGTCTGTGTGGACTGCAATTGTCCCTACAGGAAGAAAGTCGTTGAGGGCTTGCAACGTTAAAAGCACTGCTCTCATCTCTAGGACATTTATGTGCAGGTGGTATTCGAAAGGTTGCCACGTCCCATGAACCATCCTGCCCTGATAATGACCCCCCCACCCGATCAGGGAGGCATCCGTAGTGACAGTGGCTACCGGAGATGGGGGTACAAAGAGTCTGCCTTGGTGAATCTGGGGAGAAGCGATCCACCAAGCAAGATGACTCTTGCAAATGTGTGTCACCAGTATTTGGTGACGCATTGGAAGTTGTTGGTAAGACCACTGAGTGAACAACATCCATTGAAGAAGGCGCATATAGAAGTGAGCCAGGGGAAGAAGGGTAATGGCCGCAGCCATGAGGCCTAACACCTTTAGAACCATTCTGGCCTGTACCTTCTTGTTGGCTAGAATGATCCTGATATGACTTTGAATGTCTGAGATTCTTTGATCTGTAAGGGTAGCTGACATCCGAACAGTGTTTAAGTTTGCGCCTATGAAAGTAATAGACTGGCAGGGCAATAAGGATGATTTTTCGGAGCTGATCGAGATGCCCAATTGAGAACAAAGATTTATTGTATAATCCCTGGCTTGAACAAGCTGATGCCTGGTGGTGGCTGACAGGAGCCAGTCGTCGAGATACGGAAACACCTGGAATCCTTGACGTCTCAGGTGAGCCGTGACCACTGCCATACATTTGGTGAACACTCTGGGGGCTGTAGTGAGACCAAAGGGCAGGGCTCTGAACTGGAAATGACTGGACCCCAGCTGAAAGCGGAGGAATCTCCTGGAGCGTCTGTGGATTTTTATGTGATAGTACGCATCCTGAAGATCTATTGAGCACATCCAGTTGTCCTTCTGTAAGAAGGGCAGAATTGACTGAAGAGTGACCATTCGGAATCTTGTCTTCCTCACAGACTTGTTGAGTCTGCTGAGATCCAATATTGGTCTCCAGTCTCCCGTCTTTTGGGGACCAAAAGAACCTTGAGTAGATTCCGGGCTCTGAATGATCTGTTGTAACTGGCTGAATGGCACTTTTTTGCAGTAGTTTTAAGACTTCTAACTCTGCAATTTCCCTTAGACCGGGTGGTACATCTGGAAGGGAATTTGAGTGATAGAAAGGACTTTCCTCGAAAGGAATTTTGTAACCCTCGGATATGATCAACTGTACCCATCTGTCTTGAGTGAGGGAACGCCAGGCTTCTGGGTACAGCGATAGTCTTCCCCCGACTGCCTCCAAGGATGGACAGCTGGGCAACACCTCAGGGATGCTGAAAGGGCTTGTCAGAGAGAGGCTCTCTGCTTCCCTGGTTTTGTGGACCCCCTCTGCCTCTAGAGCGGCGTCTGTTATTGTTACCCCTCTGCCTCTAGGGGTAAACTGACCACGTGAATCCGGCGTGACTCCTTGGGATTTGCGGAACCACATTTTGCCACCCTTCTGTCCTTTGGGGTAAGGTCTAGAAGGGGTGGAAAAACGGACCCCTATGGCAGAAAGAGTCTTGCCGTCCTGCTCACACCTGGTCAACGTTTCCTTCACTTGAGGGCCAAACAAAGCTGACCCATCAAAGGGAGAGTTTGTGAAGGACGCCTTAAAGGGATCTGCAAAATTGCAGAGCCGCATCCAGGCTTGGCGTCTAAGAGCCACACCTGTACCTGTGGCCCTACTCGCTCCATCAGCAGCATATGATATCAGTCGCATGGAGGAGTTAGCAATAGAATTAAGGGTTCCTAGCTGCGAAGCAATTTTTTCTTGAGCCCCTGCAGCTGTAGGATCCTGTACTACTTCACCTAACTCCTTAAGGATATCCCTCTGGAGTCTGGTGAAGTGACATAGGTAGTTCAGCGAACGCATAGCAAAGGTCGCTAAAGAGAACATCCGCTTACCATATCTATCCATGGTCCTAGAGTCCTTATTAGGAGGATGGACAGGTACGGAAGGATCTGCAAGTTCCTTCTTAGTGGCAGCCGCCACCACCATGGCATCAGCAGGGACACCTTTTGTGAGGAAATGCTTGTCCGAGGGAGCAGTGATAAATTTAGAAGGCCTCCTAGGGACTGGCTCTACAGAGTCAGGAGCAGTCCACGCCTTTCGAGCAATAACCTGCATAAGGGGGTCGAAAGGTGGAGACAACCAGGAGGTGGAGGGCCGAGATCCAAATGCCTCCAGGTATACTGACTCATCCTCAGAGGGATTATTGGTGGGCCAGTTTCCCCTCTGTCTAAGGAGTTCTAGGTTGTCTGAAAAGGAGACATCCTCAGAGGGGGATCTTGGGGATCCCTCTGACTCATCTAAGTCAGTATCTGAAGTGATAGACTCGGGGGAGTCTACGTGTTTCCTCTTACAAGTCCTCTTTCGCGGAGGATCCTCTGAGAGATCAGGAGAATCCTCGGAAGAGGGGGCTCTTCCCAGTGGGGAAACCTGAGGCGGAGGATCTCTGGGTCCGGGAGCAAGAGAAGTGGCAGAGATGTCAACAGGCACCATAGAGGGAGGAGCTAAGGGAACAGACTGCTGGCTGAGTCCAGTGGCCAGCACACTCTTCATCACCTCAGGCTCCCCTCCCAGGAGGTCCGAGAGAACCCGTTCGAAGAACCAGGAACTCCAGGACCCACCAAAGGGAAGGCTCCGAGGCAGATGTCGGAGCCGAGCTCACCAAGGCCGAGGCTCCAAGGGGAAGAGTGGGGTCGGACAAGGGTCCGATGCCACTCACCCCCTCGGAGGAGACCAGGGAAGCCCGACCACCGAATCCCTCTAAGGAAGGTCTCGAAGAGGAGATAAGAGTAGAGGCTGAAGGAGCAGAAGGGGGTATCGGTCTCTCAGCCGTAGCAGAAACCATTCCCGAAGACTCCAACTCCAAACTCTGTGGTAGAGTCGAAGGAGGAACTGCAATGGGGTGTGGACTAATAGTCATCTGTTGAGACGGACTATGTAGCATTTGGGCCAGTGCCTGTGATTTTAATAATCTACTGACCAATCTCTCTAAATCATGGTCAGAAAGCCTGGATGATCAGCTCCGATGGCTCCATTCCGAGAGGAGAAGCCGGAGCCGAGAGTATCGGCTCCAAGGAAGGGGACCTAGACCTCTTCCTCGAAGGAACCATCGGAGCCGAAGAAACCTTGGAAGCTGTCGGAGCCGACAATTTCTTGGCACCGACAGAAGGTTTCGGTGCATCGGCTCCGGCCGGAGCCGATACAGCCATAAACGTAAGGGTGTCGGAGCCGATCGGCGCCGACACCGAAGCCTGAGCCACATGGTGATCGGAACCGATCGGAGCCGACACCGAAGTGGTCGAACCAGAATCGGCACCGATGGCTATCGGTGCCGAAGGTTTGTACAAACCAGAATCGGCTCCAGCTGGAGCCTATCTCGACTCTGAAAGAGTCGGAGCTGAGGCCGCAGGCTTGGACACAGAAGCCTGGGCCTTGGAAGACTTAGAAGTCTTAGATGGAGCCGACTTAGCCGGAGAGCCCTCCGGCTTAAGAAGGCCCCTCAAAATAAGTTTATTTCTCCTTTCCTGCAGGACTCTCTGGCTAAAAGAATGACAAATCGCACAGGAGTCCTGCAGGTGGAGAGGTCCCAGGCAGTAAAGGCAAGAAGTGTGACCGTCTGTCAGAGACATTTTCTGACAGCACGAGTCACACTTCTTAAAGCCTGAGACCCTTTCCTTAGACATGTTGTAAAACACACACACACACACAACACTTGTCCAAGAAAATGTACAATCCCAAAGGGAAAGAGTATAATCTCACAAACACACACACACACCCTAACAAGGGGGGGGGGATGGGATGGGAGAAGGCCTGACTAAAAAGTTTTAGCAGAGAGGGAAATTTAGTCAGGAAAGGACTAAAACTAGTCTAAAACTACTAATTTTAACTCTAAAAAAGATTTTAAAGTGAAAAAAGGGGCAAATAAGTAATGTGTAAATCACTTACCAGGAGCTGGCAAAAGGAGGACCTCATCAGCGAAGCGGCAAACGAGATCTGGGTACTTACCGCCTTGCATCATGGGATATGGGGCTGCCTCGAGCTGGTAAAAGTGACTCTCGAGCTTAGCAAGTGCCGAGTCGGAGCAGAGGATCGGCTCCGAACCCATCAAGCAAGAATGAAGGCGAGATTGACAACTTAACATCAAGATTTAATGTAAGCGCTTTCGCTGGAAATATGTTCCCGCTTCTTCAGACTACAAACAAGAAAGACTGATGTAATGGCGTCGGCTGCATGTTTTATACCCTTAACGACCTGACGTCATGGAAGAAAGGAAAGCAACCAACGCAGGACCCAAGACTTTGTTAATTAGGCCGAATGAGGGCAACCTGCAAGCAGATTACCCAAATGTAATGACTGCAACAGTAAAACACGAAGAACATCTGCCTTTCTCCTCCACCTAGTCCTGGCTCAGTAACACACAGCTATTACTCAACCCCAATAAAACTAAGCTGCCACCAGAATATTCTTGACCGGGGAAGAGAGACCGGGAGTCCTAGCAATCAAGGGAACTGGAGCAGCCAAGCAGTCAGCTTCAGACTGCCAAGATCTAAAATGAGGGGCCCTCAAGATGTGTGAAATGAGATCTGGTATCAGACCCAAGAAGGAACTATCAGATGAGACCAAAAGAAAGGGAAACCAAACTTGGCGAAGCCAGAATGGGGCAATGAGGATGACACTGTTCCCCAACCGGCAAGACTTCTGGAGACTTTTTGTCATGAGAGGTAAAGGGGGATAAGCATAAAGAAGACCGGGAGGCCAAGCATGGACCAGAGCTTCCCTGGGGAATTCCTCCTGTGGGGAGGAATTAGAGCGAAGAACTTGTGCACTTCACGTTGGAAGGAGAAGCGAAGAGATCATGGCAAGGCCGACCCCAAGACCTGCTCCACTACAGAAGGATTCAGAGACCACTTGTAAGACATCAGGATAGTTCTGCTCAGTGTGTCCGCCAGAATGTCGGATCGACCCGGAATGTGCATTGCTACCAGAAAACGGTTGGTGGAGATCGCCCATTCCCATACTCTCATGGCCTTGCGACAAAGGGGATATGATTTGGTTCCTCCCCTGTTTGTTGATGTACCAGACAACTGACATGTCCATCTGAATTGCAATAGTTCCCAGAAGAAGGCAGGCATGAAGGGCCTGCAAGCTAACAAGACCGCCCTCATCTCTAGAACGCTGACATGCAATTTGGTCTCGATCAGGGACCACGTGCCTTGGACTGTCCTGCCCGAACAATGCACCCCCACCCTAGTTGGGAAGTGTCAGTGGTCACCGTAGCTTGGGGAGGGGCTGCTATAAAAGTACATCCCTCAATTAGATCTGAGGAGTGCATCCACCAAAGGAGGGCTGCCTGCAAGCGTTATATGAACAGGATGCATCAACGATAAATCCAGTAATGACCATTGAACCGCTAGTGTCCACTGTAGTACACGCATATGCAGACGAGCACAGGGTAGAAGAGAAATGGTGGCTGCGATGGAACCTAGGGCTCGTAAAACCGCCTCGACTGGAGGAAGATAGACTGGAGAATCATTGACACATGAAGTTGTAAGTTTCAAATTCTGTCTGGAGTTAGAAAGACCTTGGTTTGTAATGTACCTATTCTCGCTCCTATGTAGTTCCTGAACAGGGTCTAAAGAAGACTTGGATATGCTGACTGTAATCCCGAGCAAGTCTGACAGTTTCAGGAAATGGTCCTTGGCCTGACAAAGTACACACCAGGTGGGAGCGGCAAGGAGCCAATCGTCCACCTACTGGTAGACCTGTATCCCCCTGAAGCCTCAGATGAGCCGCTACTACTGCCATGACCTTGGTGAACACCCTGGGGGCTGTAGTGAGACCGAGGGTAGTGCTCGAAATTGATAGTGACTGGGCCCTAGCCAAAAGTGGAAGAACCTCCTGGAGCGTCGGTGCATCTTTATATAGTAGCACGCGTTCTGGAGATCTGTTGAGCACATCCAGTCATTCTCCTGCAGGTAAGGCAAAATGGATTGTAGAGCGACCATCCGGAACTTCTCTTTGGCAAACAGACAGGTTCAGGGTGGAAAGGTCTAGAATAGACCAAGTCCCCCACTTTTTTGGCACTAAAAAGAACCTGGAATAGATGCCTAATCCGGACTGACCATGGGGGATGGGGTGGACGACTCATTTTCTGAGCAGCTTTTCTATTTCGAGTGCTGCCACCTCCCTGCATGTGTGTGGAACGTTTGGGAGGTGTTTTGGGGAGAAGGGAGGAACCACAAAGGGGATGGTATAACCTCTGGATATTATTTGAAGCACTCAACGGTCTGATGACAAGGACTCCCATGCCGTCAGGTGCATCGAAAGGTGACCACCGACTGCCTCCAGAGCAGAGCAGTCGGGCAACCCCCCAGGGCTGCTGCACAGGCCTGTCCGAGAATGGTTATAGAGACCTGAAATTTCTTGGACCCCCTACCTCTGGGCTGGCATCTGTCTTGTCCCCCACTGCCTCCAGGGGAAGATGAGTCCAGAGTGTCCCGGGAATAATTAGACTTTCAGATAATAATTAAAAAGAAGTTATGTTCTTACCATAACGTTCCATGTGAATTGTTCATCTCGCCTTTGTTCTTACACACGGGTTCGGAGCCGATCCTCGGCTCCGAGTCAGCCACATCACCAGCTCCACATCTTCAAGAAAGCTCGAGGCACAGTTCTATCCCATGATCCTCCGGTGCTAACCCTCAGATCTAGTTTGCCAACACCAGAAGAATCCCACTAGTTACTGCGCCCTAAGCGCACAGAAAAAACACAACCGCACTGTCTGATACTCTGTCATCAAATAGAAGAGAAAAGATGCCATCCCTGATGTACACTAGGAAGCTCAAGAATAACAATATCTAGAAAAGACTTAACTCGAATCTAGTCGTACCCGTTCTTCCAGAATGCAGGACGGGGGATGGAGGGGGGGAATGCAAGAACAAAGGCAAGATGAACAATTCACATGGAACGTTATGGTAAGAACATAACTTCTTTATGTGAAATTGTTCAATCTTGCCGTTTGTTCTTACACACAGGTAGCGTCCCTAGCTCCTTTACCCTGGGTGGCTCAAGGGAGAACATTCCTGAGGACAGTGGAACCAAACGTCGTCCTGTCTCTGGAGTTTTTATCTAATTTGTAGTGAGCGATAAATGTATGTGGTTTCGCCCAAGTTGCCGCTGCACAAATGGTATCTAATGGCAAGCGAGCGGCATGGGCCAAAGAAGTAGCAATCGCCCTCGTAGAATGAGCCCTGGGGTTAAAGGGGAGTTGTTGCTTTGATTCTGAATATACGAAATTTATACAGTCTGAGAGCCATTTGGATAAAGTAACTTTTGTTACCGCCTTTCCCTTCCTTTGGTCAGCATATGATACAAATAGTTGGTCTGACTTTCTGTATTCCTTCGTCCTAAGTAAAATCTCAGCTGCCTGTGGACGTCCAATTTGTGCAGCATGTATTCCAACATGTTGGAGTGATTTTTGAAGGTGGGTGGTTCAATAGATTGATTAATATTCTGAACCGAACAAACCTTTGGAAGGAAGGATGGATTGGTGCTCAATGTTACTCTATCTGGTTGAAAAATCATGTATGGGGGCCGGACAGACAACGCTTGCAACTCTGAAACTCTCCGAGCGAAAGTGATGGCAACCAGAAAAAGTGTCTTCCACGACAAAAATTTAAGAAGGGTTGTGGCGGCTGTTTCGAATGGGGGCAACATGAGCCGTGATAACATCAGGTTAAGATTCCATGGGGCAACTGGATTACGAAAGGGGGGACGGAGGTGAAAGGTACCTTTCATAAAGGCTCTGCAAAGTCTGTGGGACATGAGAGAACCATCTCCCTGACCAACATGAAAATTAGATCTAGCCGCAAGTTGTACCCTTATCGTGGAAGTCGATGCTCCTTCGTGAAAAAGTGTCAAAAGAAATTCTAATATCTTGTGTACTGGAGCCCTGGATGGATCTATACCCTGCTGCGAGGCCCAGTACGCAAAAGTTTCCATTTGCTGCTGTATAGCTTCCTCGTGGATGGCTTGTGGGAAGATACAATTATGTGTTGCACTGCAGGGGACAGTAAATTTGACCTGGCTAAGATGGGAAGCGGAGCAGCCAAGCTGTCAGTTTGAGGGACTTCAGAGATGTGTGAGGAACTCCCGACGAGTGCGTCAACAGGTCTGGTACTGGGTCCAGAATCCACGGGTCCTCCACCTGATGAGCTTGAAGAAAGGGGAACCAGATTTGTCGAGGCCAGAATGGGGCTATCAAAATTATGGTCCTTTCCAGACGTTTGGCTTTCTGCAGGAATTTGGGAATCAGCGGAACAGGCGGAAAGTGTAAAGGAGACCCGGGGGCCAATCGTGTACCAGTGTGTCCCTGGGGGCACCCCCCGGAGGGGGTAGTAGGGCAAAGTAGCCTCTGCATTTGGCATTCAATGGGGATGCAAATAGGTCGCAGCAAGGCTGGCCCCATCTGCGGAAAATCATTTCCGCTACTTGAGATTTGAGGGACCACTCATGAGGCAACAGGATGGCTCTGCTCAACCTGTCCGCAATGACGTTGGATGTCCCCGGGATGTGCGTTGCTATCAGAAAGCCTCCAGTAGACACAGTCCATTGCCAAATCCTGAGGGCCTCTCTGCACAATGGATAAGACCTGGTTCCCCCCTGTTTGTTGATGTACCAGACTACTGACATGTCTGTCTGAACTGTCACTGTTCCCAGAGATAAGGACTTGTGAAAGTGTTGCAACACCAGAAACACTGCCCTCAGCTCTAGGACATTGATGTGCAGGTTGTACTCCAACTTGGACCATTGACCTTGGACTGTTCTTCCCTGAAAAAGTCCCCCCCACCCTATCAGGGAAGCGTCCGTGGTTAAGGTAGCTATAGGACTGGGCAACACAAACGGTCGGCCTGCTGTTAGGTCCTGACTGTGCATCCACCACAGGAGATCCCGTTTGCAGGAGTTCGTGATTAAGATCTTGTCAGATAGCGGAAGCTGTCGGTAAGACCACTGCGCGAACAGTATCCATTGAAGAATCCTCATATGCATCCTGCCTAGGGGGACTACGATAAGAGCGGCTGCCATCATTCCTAGCACCCTCAAGATTTGCTGTGCAGGGACTCTCCTGCTCTGAAGAAGGACAGAAACTTGATCTCCGAGGGCTGATACTCTTGGTGGGGGGAGTTTGATTCGAGCCAGGGAAGTGTCTAATTCTGCCCCTATAAATGAGATACGCTGTGAGGGCGATAAGACGGATTTTCCAAAATTGACTTTTATACCCAGAGAGGAGCAAAGGTTGATGGTGTAATCCCTGGCTTGCACAAGACGATACTCGGTGGTGGCGGACAGGAGCCAGTCATCTAGGTAAGGAAACACTCGGAATCCCATTTGTCTCAAGTGAGATGCTACTACTGCCATGCATTTGGTGAACACCCTGGGGGCTGAGGTGAGGCCAAAGGGCAGAGCACGAAACTGGAAGTGACTGGTTCCCAGCCGGAAGCGCAGGTGATCTCTGGACGCTCTGGCCATCTTGATATGGTAGTACGCGTCTGAGATCTATAGAGCACATCCAGTTGCCCTCCTGTAGGAAAGGAAGGATCGACTGTAGCGTGACCATCCGGAACTCTTCACGAAAGTGTTGAGTCTGCTGAGGTCCAATATTGGCCTCCAGTCCCCTGTTTTCTTTGGAACTAAAAAGAACCTTGAGTAAGTTCCGGATCCTACCTGGTCCGCTGGGACTGGTTGGATGACTCTGTTTTCGAGCAGCCTTTTTATTTCTACGACTGCCTGGTCTCGAACCTTGAGTAAGTTCCAGATCCTATCTGGTCCGCTGGGACTGGTTGGATGACTCTGTTCTCGAGCAGCCTTTTTATTTCTACGACTGCCTGGTCTCGCAGACTGGGTGGAACATCTGGGGGCTTTTTGGGGGCAGGTGGAATTTTTATAAATGGAATATTGTAACCTCTGGTAACTATGCTTCTTACCTAGGAATCCGATGTAAGATTTAGCCAGGCCTCTGGGTATAAAGCCAAGCGACCCCAACTGCCTCCAGAGTAGGACAGCCGGGCCTGCACTCAGGAGTGCTGGAAGGGCTTACCAGAGAACGCATCTCTGCTGCCCTGATTCTGCGGACCCCCCTCTGCCGCCTGGGCGGCGTCTTCCATTTCTTCCCCCTCCTCTGCCTCTGGAGGGGGCATCACTCTGTGTGGGCTGAAAGGATCCCAGAGTCTTTCGGAACCACATTTTTCCGCCTCTTTGCCCTTTGGGGTATGGTCTAGACGGGGCGGAAAAACGGACCCCTACGGCAGACAGGGTCTTCCCTTCTTGCTCGCACCTAGTGAGAGTCTCCTTTACTTTGGGGCCAAACAAGAAGGCACTATCAAAGGGGGAGTTAGTAAAGGAAGACTTGAAGGCTTCCTCAAAGGAGCATAGGCGCAACCAGGATTGCCTCCTCAGAGCAATCGCTGAGGCTGCCGCTCTACTCGATCCGCTGCGTATGAGATAAGCCTCATGGACGAGTTTACTATGGAATTGAGGGTGTTAAGCTGTGCTGTCACTTTCTCGGAGACAGCAGCATCTGTGTTACCCTGGAGAGCATCTCCCAGTTCCTTAAGGAGATCTCTCTGCAGATGCGTGAAATGCGTAAGATAGTTGAGCGATCGGATGGAAAAAGTCACAGAACTAAACACGCGCTTCCCATACCTGTCCATCGTCCTAGAATCCTTATTAGGAGGATGGACAGAGGAAGATGATTCGGACATTTACTTTTTAGTGGCTGCCGCCACCACCATAGTATCCACGGGAACTCCTTCTGTAAGATAACTTTTGTCTTGAGGGGCCGTAATGTATTTGTTTGGTCTGCGGGGAACTGGTTCCACTGTATCAGGTGTTTCCCACGCCCTTCGGGCTATTAGGTCCATTAGCTCGTCAAATGGCGGGGTCACCCAGGAGGTAGAAGGTTGAGCCCCAAATGCCTTCAGCAACACTGATTCGTCCACAGAAGGGGCAAGGGTCTGCCAGTCTCCCCTCTGTCTCAAGATTTCCAAAATGTCAGCAAAAGAGACATCTTCAGAAGGGGACCGTGGGGACCCTTCTGCTTCATCCAAATCGGTATCAGATGTCAGAGATTCCTGTGGGGAATCAATGTGCCTCCTCTTGCACAATCTTTTCCTCGGTACATCCTCAGAGGGGGCTTCTGGGGAGGCATCCGAGGAACCACGGCCGCCCTCTGGGGCTGGCTGAGGCATTGGGTCTCGACGCTTGGCAGGAACCGAAGGTACAGAAGCAAAACGCGGCCCCTTTGGGGAAGGAGAGGAAGACTCCGATGACGTATGTGTCTGTTCAGACAAGACCTTCCTCATGATGTCGAAGGCACCGGTGCCCCGGTCCGAGGACGCCACCGGTTCCGAAGTCGTCAGTAGTTTCCCCGGAGCCAGGACTACGGGCTCCGACCCTGAGGACGGAGCCAAGCTGATCTGAGCCGAGGCCCCAAGGGGAAGAGTCGGAACTGAAAGTTCGGTTCGACTGTCCACCCCGGAACCTAGGAAAGATCATAGGCTCCGAGACCCCCCGGCTGGTTCCAAAGGTGTCGAGGTCAACGGTGCCGATAGCGCTACTGGAGGCTTCGGCACCGAGGGCTCTACAATCATCAGCTCTTCAATTCCTGGCTCCGACGGCTCGACGGGTCTCTGAGGAGGATTTGTCGAGGACGCGGGAAGGGCTTCGAGTTTCGAAACCAATTGGGACGAAACCTCGATCAGTTTGGACAGAGCCGAGTTCTCCATTAGCTTCTGTACCACTTGGTCCACGTCGGAGTCGGAAAGCGGCCTCGAAGAACGGGCCGAAGGGGCCGAAGCCGTCACCGAGCGAAGGATTGAAGGTGGTGGTACCTCCGACACCGGCTCCAAGACCTGAGCCTCGATCAGAGACAAACATTCAACCCCTGACCCCGAGGTCTGTGGAGCCGGCATCCGAATCTGAAAAAAGGTGTTCGGAGCCGAGGACATAGGCTCCGACACTCTTGAAGACTTCGACCCCTTTGAAGACTTGGACACTTGTTCAGTCTTGTCCAGGGCCTCCTGAAATTCGGGTTTTAATAACCCTCTGTCCACCAACTTCCTGCGTCTTTCTAGCATGACCCTCCCACTGACGGAATGACAGATGGAACAGTCTTCCTGCAAGTGGAGGGGGCCAAGACAGTAGACGCAGGAAGAATGGTTATCAGTTATGGACATCTTTTGTCCACACTGACACCTTTTAAAGCCTGACTTAGCTCTCAGACATATCAACCCGTATTAAGCACTATAAAGTATCTAGTAATATATACTCACACTAGCTATATACTAATAATACACTATATACACTATAACACACTATATAGGTGATAAAGATTAATACATACAGATATATATATATATATAGATAAAGATAAGTTAAGGCAGGAAATTTAACAATTTTAGGTCCTACTGTCAGTCCAGACGGAATCAAACAAGGCCTTAACTGAAGTATAACACAAACTATTTTAACTACTTTAACTACTTGAAAAAACACACTCTAATTATAACTATCACACTCCACACGGTAATGTACTTTTTAATAAACTACTAATTGGTAACAAGCTTCAAAAATAGTAAGAAAAATACTGGCCCGAGCCTCTCACGATGCGATCTGCTGCAGCGGCAAACTAGATCTGGGGGTTAGCACCGGAGGATCATGGGACAGAACTGTGCCTCGAGCTTTCTCGAAGATGCAGAGCTGGTGATGTGGCCGACTCGGAGCAGAGGATCGGCTCCGAACCCGTGTGTAAGAACAAACGGCGAGATCGAACAATTTCACATTTAATAATAATGACATCTTCTTCTGCCCCCTCTGATTCCTGGAAAAGGATATTTGGGGATTAGAGAAGCGGATGCCAATGGCAGACAGAATTTTCCCGTCCTTTTCACTCTGGACCAATGTCTCACGAACCGCCTTCCCAACCTTTAACAGCAGTAAGCGCCTAGACGCTATCTCTACAAACTGCACTCGATCATACTGTAATGCTCTTGTTATTGAATATGGTCCATGTAGTCAGTCGATTAGAAATATAGTGGTTAATAACTGGTACATCTTAACATCTGCAAAAGATATAATTGATAGGGTAGGGACTCAACCACACTTTGTATTTAAAATGGGTAAAAATTTAAAACACATTTTGGAAAGGAAATCGTTACTTTCTATTCAAAATGGAATTAGTACCTCCAAATGTGGAACATGTCATCAGTGCCCTTATATTTTTGAGCTTAACACAATACGTCTCAATAACACAAGTCATACTAGGTTACATTTAATCAAGGGAAATTGCAGGTCTACCATGCTGGTATACATTGCAATATGTATGTCATGTCAGTATTTCTATATTGGAAAAACTGAGAGACAGCTCAGACAAAGAATTTACACCCATTTGTACTCCATAAGGAAGAAGGACACTAAAAATGCCTTATTTAGACATATTACAAATTTTGGTTGTGATCATAATTTCAAGTTTGGGATCTTGGAACTAGTTAAGAACAACCCCAGAGGTGGTAATATTAAGAATCACCTCTTATATCGTGAATTATGGTGGCAGGTATATACTGATGCCACTACAGCACCTGGTTTAAATGAATACATCTCAATTAAACCTCTTCTCTCTATGGACTGATCTTATTTTTTTAGTGTGTATATTTACATTTTTATGCATTTTTATGCAGTATTAGTATGTTGTGATTTACGTAAGGACTGTTAAGGTCTATTTTAACATACCATATACATCATTACATTTTCATATATATTTTTATATATATTTTTAATGGATTTGTAACATTTTTAAATGATTCAGAATTTTTTAAATGAATTACTATTTTTTAATGATGTAATTAATTGTAATTAGCCAATTTTGGCGCCTTTACTTGTATATAAACTGTTGACTTCCTTTTTACGTTGTTCTGATGAAGCTTGCCTTTTGCAAGTGAAAGCGCTAAACCTTTGTCATTAAATGAAGTTTTGTGTTCCGTTTGCCTTTTGGAACTATTTGGTGTTTTGCTTGGTTTAAGCTGTTGGCTGAGAGCGGAGGCAGTAAGCGTGTTGTGTCAGCTGCCACTTGTACATTTATTCAGTTTCTCACAGCTCGCATTTGTTACGTTGCCTTCCCAAACAAGGAAGAAAGCCATAAAAAAGTGGCACAAATAGGAACAATTTTGAAATACTGATCTTACAAACTTAGAAAGTTGATAGAATAAAGTACAGTTGTGTACACTTACCATAAATGTAGATGTTCAAGTGTATTCACTGTTGCAGTACTCACGTATGGGTTATCTGGCTCCCGGTAGCCCTCAGTCGGCCCAAATACCAGAGTCCTTGGTATATGACATCGGCTGTAAAACAGATGTCAGAACGTCAGGTATAAAAGGGAGGCAGCCAACACCATTTCCTCAGTTTATCTTGCCTTAACTGTCAGGAGCCCCCAAAAGAAGGCTAACCCAGAAAGGTAGCACCCCTGGACACGTCATACAAAAAATAAAAATGTATATAGTCTGTGCCTTAGGAAAAAAGGGGGAATGCAGGGTGGGAAACCAGGGTTGCAACAGTGAATACACTCAAACATCTACATTTATGGTAAGTGTACACAACTGTACTATGTTCTTCGTGTTTCACTGTTGCAGTCCTCACATATGGGTTGATTCCCAAAGCCCAGGAAAAAGACAAAGGATGGAGGAAGGATCACTGATTAAGGGTTGGTAAGAAGGCCCTGCAAAACTGAAGAGGCAAAACCAGCCCTAGATTTAGAAAACAAAGGTAAATTGTAATGCTTTGTGATAGCAAGGAAAGAAGACCAAGTAGCTGTTTCTAGAATGTCCTCTCAGAAAGGCTGCAGAGGTAGAGGCTGCTCTAGTAGAATAGGTCCTAATACCCTGAGGGGGAACCTTCCTATGCTGCAGGTAACAAAAGTGAATAAAATGAACAATCAATTTGGAGATAGTTTGTTTTGAAACAGCTTTACTCTGAGCCCCAGGAGCAAAACTAACCAACAACTTTTCAGATTTTCGAAAGGATTTAGTCCTAAGTAAAATCTCAGCTATCTATGCACATCAAGAGAGTGTAGAATCCTTTCCCCTTTATTTTGGGGATTGTTGAAAAATGTAGGCAGGTGAACAGAATGGTTAAGGGTTAAACTGGAAACTACCTTAGGTATGAAGGAGGGATTAGTTCTCAGAGAAACTCGAGCTGAGTGAAAAATAATGAAAGGTTCTACTGCCATTAAGGCTTGAAGCTCAGATACCCTTCTAGCTGAAGTAATAGCTAAAAGGAAAGCAGTCTTCCAGGATAGAAACTTCAAATCTGCAGAGGCAGCTGGTTCAAAGTGAGGCAGAGTAAGTTTTTCCAGGACAAAATTAAGATCCCAAGCAGGAGTAGGCGCTCTTCTGGGAGGTCTAAGATTACTAGCTCCCCTCAGGAACCGCTTTCATCAAGGGGTGAGAAAAAATGGGTTGTTCAAAAGAACAATGAGCCGAAATTGCTGAAGCGTGAATCTTGACTGACGAAAAGGAAAGTTCACCATTAAGCAGTCCTGCTAGGTAGTCAAGAATGAGGGAAAGAGAAGGATGAAAAGAGTCTTCTCCTTTAGCTAGCATCCAAGAGCAAAATCTCTTCCATTTATCTGCATAGGATTTTCTGGTGCTAGGCCTCCTGGCCTCATGAAGAAAGTACAGTTGTGTACACTTACCATAAATATAGACGTTCGAGTGTATTCACTGTTGCAGTCATTACATTTGGGTTATCTGCCTTGCAGGTAGCCCTCAGCTGGCCTGAATATCAAAGTCTTGGGTCCTGCGTCGGATGCCATCTCTTCTTCCATGACGTCAGGTAGTCAGGGGTATAAAGCATGCAGCCGACGCCATTACATCAGTTTTTCTTGCACCAGATATCAGGTGCCCCCATAATGGGAAGCAATTATATATATATATATATATATCTATATATATATATATATATATATATATATATATATATATATATATATATATATATAAATAAATAAATAAAGGTTACACCTCCAACAAAAAGCAAATACACCAGAAAGCTGAAATACACTAAACAAGAAGAACGGTATAGCCAAGAGAAGTCGGGGGGGGGGGCTGAAGGGAGGGTAACCAGGACTGCAACAGTGAATACACTCGAACATCTACATTTATGGTACGTGTACACAACTGTACTATGTTCTTCATGTTTCATTGTTGCAGTCATTACATTTGGGTAGATTTCCAAAGCTAAGGCAGGGGGGAGGAGGAAGTTAGAGAGCATTAGGACCAGCTAATAAGCCCTGCAAGACTGCAGTGGCAAAACCAGCTCTGGATTTAGAAAACATAGGCAAGTGGTAATGCTTGGTGAAGGTATGTAGAGAGCTCCAGGTAGCATCTTCTAGGATGTCCCTGGTAGGGACACCTCTGAGAAAGGCTGTACAGATAGATGCAGCCCTGGTGGAATGTGACCTTATCCCCTGAGGGGTAGGTTTTCCATGTTGCTTATAGCAGAAAAGAATGCAATGGCCTATCCACTTAGAAATGGTTTGCTTTGAAATGGCCTTCCCCCTCTGCCCCTGCAGCAAAGGCAACTAGCAGCTGTTCATTTTTTTTTTGTTTTTTTTAGATATGGTGGGTATATTTCTTTAATTTTTTGCTGGGAACAGGGTATGGTTATGATTGGTGGTTTTGTATTTTTCTACTATATAAACAGCCTCTATCATTTATATGATATTTACTCACATTGATAAAGGTCATTGTGACCAAAACCGATCTGTGACAATACAGTGCATTTTCTCTTTTCTGCTGGTCGTTTTTGGGTTTTGACTTTATATTTGGGACCTTGCAGATGCCGTCCATGCGAGGAGTCTTTGTGCAGTTTTGGTTGGCTTTCTTTCTCGCTGGTGACGTTTGAGAAACTAGCTCTTACTGCCGGATAATTTCGGGCTGAAAGGCTGTGCAAGCATATTCCTTTGCAAATAATGTGAGACTCTTCTGTGTAGCCCCGATGTTGTCGATAAGGGCTACTTTTGTGGATTACACTATATTGTGATTTTGGTTTTGTCGCCATTACCATCATATTGACGGAAGGTATTACTGTCCAACATTTTGAAATGAGAAGTGGCTGTGGGGACTGATATCATAAAAGATTTATCAAGGTGGAATTATGGACATTTTTTTGAAGATTTCATGACCATTTTGTACAGTTCTTCACTATATTTCTAGTGTGTGGGTAATATGCATTATATATGGTGGGTTGAGGTTTTAATTATTCTACTTTGAGTCATTAAACATTGCTTTTGCGAGTCAGCTGGAGTAGAAGTAATACATCATTGAACAAATTTGGAACAACTTCTGTTTTTTTCCTTGGAGTTTGGTATTTACAACGGTTTCAAGTTCTACTATTATCAGCGATTGGATTTGAGACTTTGTTCAAGTAGACTGGGGCAACGCAGACTATAATATTGCTTCAACTACTGTTCGGGTACATTGGGACATTTGCTATACATTTCTTTAACGTGGGGTCTGATGTATATCAATATACAACATATATTTTGCCCGTTTTTCAATTATATAAACAGGCCATTGGTTAATTTGTTCTACATCTAGCGTGTGGGTAACACGCCATTTAAACGGTGGGCTGAGATTATACCTTTTCCAATTTTGGTGTACTTGGATGTTATTATTGAGTTAGCTGGAGTCGGTGAATAATAACAGCTCAATTTCATTGGGCCCTTTGGTGACTTTTTTGAGACTTGGTTTTCTGATTGTTCTCAAGTCGTATTAATAGTGGGCACCTCTCATTGAAATTTGGGATTTTGGTTGACTATATTGAGGCAACGCAACTCACAAGTTTTTTTCTATTTAAATTTGTATATTGGTTATATGTCTTAAATGTGTGGTCTCTTTTATATCGATGTGCAACATATGTTTTGTGTATTTTCTTACTTGAAGATATGGCCTTGGTGAGCTTTACGGACATATGATACTAAATTAAACAAGTTGCATAAATATTGGGAATGGGCCTGTGGTTCTAAGAGTGCATGATACTAATTTGAACAAGTTAAATATTATTTTCTTTGTAAGACTTGCACTGTCTTTTAAATACTCACATATGCCTTAATTGACTTAAACAACCTTCAGGTTTTGGCTACCTAATATTGTGATAAGTATGATACCAAAAAAACAGTTATCTCCATTTACACCAACATTGGTGTCTTGGTGTTGAGTGCCCAGTTAACAGATTGCAAACCCTTTAGGTGATTATCTTTAACCACTATTGTCAGTCTATAGGTCTCATACATATATATATATATATATATATATATACACACACACACACACATACATATATATATATATATGTATATGTATATATATATATATATATATATATATATATATATATATATATATATATATATATATATATATACACACACACACACACACATGTTTTTTATTATTGGCAATTACTGAGATCTACATTGTGGGTTAGCCATTTTTATTCATTACCCCTAACATGGATCTTATCACTATTCTTAAAGGACTATCTATTGACAAAAACGACACTCATATATTTACATCTTTAGTTACCAACCAGTTGGATAATGGACCAGCTATAAATACTAAAGATGAATGTCGTATACAGTTTGACATTTATAAAAAAATGAAGGCGCTAAGGTCCATTGTTTGGCATAGTAGGCTGTTTGCAGCATATATTGAAAAAGACATTACCCCTAGGGGTTTAAGGATTAGACTAAAACCTCTTGTTGGTCAACCTAATTTAGAACTGATGGAAGAATGGTCTAAAATACAACACAACTCCACGATGGAGTTTGTTAGAGCCTTGCATTCCTTCCATCAACGTAGAATTGACATTTTAAATACAGAAATATTACAAATGTGTCAGGATGCTAAAAAATGGGAGGATGAACCTGAATATAAGGAATGTTTGAGCAAATTAAGTAGTGATTTATTAACAATGGAAAATGAGTTCAAGTCCAAGAAAATGAACAAGTTTAAAAGGGACCAACAGGACTATAGCTCAGGGAACCCTTTTGAACAATCTAGAAAGGTTAAGTTCTTTACCAACAGAAACCAGGTGCCAGATCGAAAAGGAAAAGAAAGTCAATCCTTAAACAGCCTTGTAGTGACGGGTCTGGGGAAGATTTTTCTTCCCACACTGACAATGAGTGTGAAAAATCTCAAAGGTCACCAGCTCACAAACTAAATATTTCTAATGAGATGGTTTGTAATAAAAAAGCCCCTTTAGGTACAACAGGAACCGGGGGGGGGGGGCAGGAAACACAAATGCCGAGGTCACTATACAGACAATGCTACAACTGTTGGAACCAAAACTGTTACAAACAATGTCGTAAATATTTTTTCAGCCATTTTATCAGAGAATGAGTACAAAGTGCTTAATAAAGGTCTCAACTATATATATCCAGTTTTTGTGTGTCAGAGTATGATTTTGTTCAAGATTTATTAACTTTTCATAGACTTTTGAACCTTAAGATTTTCTTTGGGATAACACAACACAGCAGGTTTCAGAAGAATGTGGTTTTAAATTCCATGCTTCTAAATTTGTGCCACCAATGAATAAATATGTAGAAACCTTTCAAAAATGTGTACTCCGGGAATTACACTCTACTAATAACAGTGACTATGGTTTTGTACAAGATAATTTGGATGCTGGTGAAAAAGAAGCTTTCCTTCAACTCAAAAGTAGGAAAGATTTGGTGATAGTAAAGCAGCCAAAAGGGGTTCTATTGTGTTGATGAATTGGTCAGACTATGAGAAAGAGGGTAAAATACAGCTTTGTGATGCCAGATTTTAAAAACATCTCTTTATAGATCCAAGCAGTAAGTTTAAGGCCGAGATTGATGGGTTTTTGGAACTTGCTATGAGTGAAGGCAATATTGATGAACAAACCCTTAACCATCTTAAGGTTATTGAAAAAGAAGTTATGTACCTACCATAACGTTCCATGTTAGTTGTCTTCATCTCGCCTTCTTTCTTGTTGTTTGGGATCGAAGCCAATCCTCGGCTCCGACTCGGCCATCTTCTATAGCTCGAGAGCTGTTTACTGGCTCAAGGCTACCCCTTATCCCATGATGCCTAGCGCTAGCTACCCAGATCTCATTTGTAATAGTTAACCCCAGACATAGCCAGAGAATCAACCTGTCCAAACAAACAGGTTGAGCATACCGGTCATACTCTCTAAGTCAGTAGAGGAAACAAACCAAAGAACACTCAGCCAGTGAAACCAAAACTCCTCTCGATCCACTAGGACAGGGGGATGGAGGGTGGGATGCAAGAAAGAAGGTGAGATGAAGACAACTAACATGGAACATTATGGTAGATATACAACTTCTTTATGTTAAGTTGTCTATCTCGCCTTCGTTCTTGCTGTTTGGGACAGCGTCCCTAGCACCTACAATCCTGGGTGGCTCATTGGAACAGACTCTTCTGAACAGTGGAAGCAAAGTCAGCTCTGCTCCTGGAGACCATATCTAGCTTGTAATGAGAAATAAAGGTATAAGGATTTGCCCACGTAGCTGCTGCACAGATAGAATCCATGGGCAACCTAGATTGAAAGGCTACAGAGGTGGCCAAAGCCCTAGTGGAATGACCTTTTGGTTTGATATGCAACTCTTTGTTTCTTAATTGATAAATGAAAGTAGTAATGTGAGACAACCACCTGGATAAGGTCACTTTGGAGACTGGACGACCTTGTTTGCCCAGAGCATAGGAAAGGAATAGTTGGTCCGATTTCCTTATGTCCTTCGTCCTATGCAGGTAAAAACGCAATTGCTTATGAACATCTAATTGATGTAATTTGTATTCTGCCTTGTTGGTGTGGTTGGGAAAAAACACGGGAAGATCTATAGATTGGTTTAAATTATTTTCTGAGCAGACTTTCAGAAGGAAAGAAGGATTAGTCCTCAAAGCTACCCTGTCCTTATGAAAAACTAGGTAAGGAGGACGGACACATAGTGCCTGAAGTTCAGAGACGCGTCTGGCTTAAGTAATAGCTACCAGAAAGAGAGTTTTCCAAGATAGAAACTTAATGGAGCAGGACGCTGCAGGTTCAAAAGGGGGCAATATTAAGGAGGTTAGTATCAAATTTAGGTCCCAAGGAGGAGGGGGATCTCTCACTGGGGGGCCTAAGGAGAGTAGTCCCTCTTAAGAAAGCTTTACATAGCTTATGAGACATGATGTTTGCATTAGAGAAACCAATATGAAAGTTTGAAATGGCCGCTAATTGAGCCCTAATTGTAGCAGAAGCGGACCCAGAATGAAAAAGTTCTGCTAGGAACTCCAGGATTTCGTGGACTGGGGCTGAAAAGGGATCTATGTTCCTAGCCTCTACCCAACAAGAAAAACGTTTCCATTTGCTAGCATAAGTCCTTCTAGTGGCGGACTTGTGCGAGGAGACAATAATGTCCCGTACAGCCAGGGAAATGTTGGGAAGCCTGGCTACGGTCAGAAGTGGAGCAACCAAGCTGTGAGCTGGAGTGTTTGGAGGGATTGATGCAGCCCGCCTGACTTGATGAATCAGCAAGTCTGAAATTGGATCCAGAGTCCAGGGTTGATCGAGAAGGTAATGGTGCAGGAACGGAAACCATATCTGTCGAGGCCAGTAGGGGGCAATAAGGATCATTTTGCAACCCAACGATATTGCTTTCTGTATGAGTTTCGGTATCAGGGGAAACGGAGGGAAGGCATAAAGAAGTCCCTGAGGCCAAACGTGGACTAGAGCATCTCTGGGTGTGTAACCTGGAAGCGGAAGAAGGAAGAAGTAGTTGCTTCATTTGCTGTTGAAGGGAGTGGCAAAAAGGTCGCAGCAAGGCTGTCCCCATTTGCGAAAGATAAGATTAGCAACTTCCTGATTCAGAGACCACTCGTGAGGCATGAGAATAGCAATGCTGAGCCTGTCTACTATGACGTTGGACCTTCCAGGGATGTGCGTTGCAATCAGAAATCGTTGGGAGGAGATCGTCCACTGCCAGAGTCCGAGTGCTTCTCGACATAGGGGGTTGGACCTGGTTCCGCCCTGTTTGTTGATGTACCAAACCACTGACATGTTGTCCGTTTGAATAGCAATGGTCCCGGAAGGGAGAGATTCCTGAAGAGCTTGCAACGCTAGGAGCACGGCTCTCATTTCTAGGACATTTATATGCAGATGATACTCGTGAGGCTGCCAAGTGCCTTGGATTGTCCTGCCCTGATAATGCCCCCCCACACCCTATCAGGGAGGCATCTGTGGTCACTGTGGCAACCGGAAGGGGCTGAATGAATGGTCTGCCCTGAGAGACTAGTGGGGAGACCATCCACCAGGAAAGGTGCCTTTTGCATGTTCTGTAATCATGATCATGTGAGACATGGGCAGCTGTTGAAAAGACCACTGTGTGAACAGAAGCCACTGAAGAATTCTCATGTGAAAGTGGGCCAGAGGGACTAGAAGAATTGCCGCTGCCATGGAACCCAGAGTTTGAAGAACCAACCTGACTTGGACCCTTTTGCACTGCATTAGAATGTGTACTTGCTGTCGAATTGTGGTCACTCTGTCTGGAGGTAGCCTTGCGGACATATTCCTTGTGTCTAGGTCTGCTCCTATATAGGTAATAGATTGACAGGGCAACAAGGCAGATTTTTCGAAGTTTATTGTAATGCCTAGCTGGGAACAAATTGTGATTGTGTAGTCCCTGGGGAACAAATTGTGATTGTGTAGTCCCTGGCTTGTAGAAGGTGATGCCTAGTAGTAGCAGTAAAGAGCCAGTCGTCTAGATATGGAAACACCTGGAATCCTCGACGTCTCAGGTGAGCCGTGACCACTGCCATACATTTGAACACCCTGGGGGCTGTGGTGAGACCAAAGGGCAGAGCTCTGAACTGGTAATGACTGGCTCCCAGCCAGAAGCGAAGGAATCTCCTTTAGTGCCTGTCCATTTTGATGTGGTAGTATGCATCCTGAAGATCTATGGAGCACATCCAATTGTCCTGACCCAGAAAGGGTAGAATGGACTGCAGCGTGACCATCCGAAACTGTGTTCTTTGAACAGACTTGTTTAGTCTGCTGAGATCCAGAATCGGTCTCCAGTCCCCTGTCTTTTTTGGTACCAAAAAGAACCTTGAGTAAGTTCCGGATCCGTGTTGGTCTGCCGGGACTTCCTGGATGACTCTTTTTCTAGCAGTCTTGAAACTTCTATGACTGCTTGGTCCCTCAGATTGGGTGGAACATCTGGAAGGGATTTGCTTGACGGTAAAGGGGGTTGAGAGAAGGGAATTGTGTAACCTCCGGATATGATTGACTGTACCCATTTGTCTTGCGTTAAGTTTTGCCAGGCTTTTGGGTACAGTGAAAGTCTTCCCCCGACTGCCTCCAGAGGCGGGCAGCCGGGCAACCCTTCAGGGATGCTGGAAGGGCTTTCTCAGAAAAGAATTCTCTGCTGCCCTGGTTCTGCGGAACCCCTCTGCCATGAGGATGGCATCTGTTGTTGTTTCCTCCTCTGCCTCTGGAGGAAAAATTGCTACGTGTGTCAGGCAAGACTCCCTGGGATTATCAAAACCACATTTTACCACTCTTCTGACCCTTGGGGTATGGTCTAGAAGGAGTGGAAAAATGGACTCCCACAGCAGAGAAAGTCTTGCCTTCTTGTTCACACCTAGTAAGAGTGTCTTTCACCTGTGGGCCAAAGAGAAAGGAACCATCAAAGGGAGTGTTAGTGAATGATGCTCTAAAGTGTTCCACAAAATTACACAGCTACATCCATGCATGTCTTCTAAGAGCCACGCCTGTACCTGTGGCTCTACTCGCACCATCGGCTGCATAGGAAATGAGCCTCATGGAGAAGCTGACTACAGAATTAAGGGTCATCAGCTGAGAAACCACTTTAGCTTGAGCCCCTTCAGCTGAAGGATCCTGAAGGGTAGTTCCGAGCTCTTTAAGAAGATCCCTCTGAAGCCAGGTAAAATGGCATAAGTAATTCAGTGACCTCATAGAAAAGGTCGCTGAAGCGAACAACTTCCCATATCTATCCATGGTCCTGGACTCCTTGTTAGGAGGATGGACAGATGAAGTTTCCGCTAACTCTTTCTTAGTGGCTGCTGCTACCACCATAGCATCCACAGGAACACCTTTAGTAAGGAAATGCTTATCGATGGGTGCAGTGATAAACTTGCCGGGTCTCCTCGGGGTTGGTTCCACTATATCTGGAGCTGACCAAGCCTTTTGAGCCACCACTGACATGAGTGGATCGAAAGGCGGAGAAACCCAGGCGGTGAAAGGTCAGGAACAGAAGGCATCCAGGAATACAGACTCATCCTCGGTAGGGGCTAGGGGAGTCCAGTTCCCCCTCTGCTTAAGCATTTCTAGGATGTTCGAGAAGGAAACATCTTCAGAAGGGGGATCTCGGGGACCCTTCCGATTCATCTAAGTCTGTATCAGAAGTGACAGACTCAGGGGAGTCAATGTGCTTCCTCTTGCACTTCTTCCGAGGGGGTTCCTCTGAATGATCAGGGGAGGCCTCAGAAGAAGAGGAAGCACCCAATGGGGTGCCCTGGAGCACCGGTTCCACACGCTTGGTGTCTGGAGGAGGAGTAGAGGTTAACGCAGGCACTATAGGGGACGGATCCGATGGGGTCGAGAGTGGAGCTGACTCAGTGGCCAGAACACTCATGACATCGAAGACGTCCCTGCCACGATGCAGAGAAGGCTCCGGTTCTGAGGAAATCGGAATCCTTCTCCGCACCGAGGGAGACAGCTCCAAGGCCGATGTAGAAGCCAAGCTCACCTGCGCCAAAGCTCAGAGAGGGAAAAAGTACAGTTTTGTACCTACCATAAATGTAGATGTCAGAGAGGAATGCATCTGCAGTCCTTACAAATGGGTTGTCCTGTCGTCAGGCAGCCCTTCGGTCGGCCGGATTCCAAAGTCTGGGTCTGGCTTCGGCTGGTGTCGCACTTCACCCGACGTCATTGCGGCAGTTTTTCGGGTATAAAGGCATCAGCCGACGCCATTTTCCTCAGTGTTTCTTGCCCCAGATGCCAGGTGCCCTCTTGGTAGGCTAAATTTGGATAAATGCCAAAGTTTCCAAATAGTAGAGAGCAAACACACAAAATAAACATGTATGTACATATATACAAACAAATACACCATAATAGATCCCCCCAAGCTATCTGAAGATTGGTAAATACCCTAGGAGTACCTCAAAGGGGAAGGAGGGTGGGTAATCCTGACTGCAGATGCATTCCTCTCGGACATCTACATTTATGGTAGGTACAAAACTGTAGCATCTGCAGTCCTTACAAATGGGTAGAATACCATAGCTAAACTAGGGGAGGAGGTAATGAGAATAGATTATGGTGTAGTCAGGATCCCTTGCAAAACAGCAGTGGCAAAGCCAGCACGGGATCTAGAGTATAGAGGCAAGTTATAATGCTTGGCAAATGTATGCACGGAGGTCCAAGTAGCAGCCTCTATAATGTCCTTGGTAGCCACTCCTCGTAAGAAAGCTGTGGTAGTGGCTGTGGCCCTTGTGGAGTGAGGCCTGATGTTCTCTGGAGTTTTCTTTCCATGGTAGGAGTAACAGAGTCTAATGCAATTTCCTATCCATTTGGAGATTGTCTGTTTAGAAATTGGTTTTCCTTCTTTTCCTGTTGCATAAGCTACCAGAAGCAGGTAGTAGCGTAATTGCCTGTGTACATCCAAGGTATGTAAGAGCTTTTCTCCCCTGTTCTGTGTATTGGGGAAGAATGTAGGAAGGTGGATAGCCTGATTTAAAGAGACTCTGGATACCACCTTAGGCATAAATGTAGGATTTGTTCTCATGGACACTCTATCTTGATGGAAGATCAGGAAGGGTTGTACTGCCATTAATGCTTGTAGTTCAGAGACCCTTCTTGCTGAAGTTATTGCCAGCAGGAAGGCAGTTTTCCAGGATAAGTATTGCAAGTCTGCTGTAGCTGCTGGCTCGAAAGGAGGTAGAGTCAGTTTTTCTAGCACAAAGTTCAAGTCCCATGCTGGCAATGGAGGTTTCCTGGGAGGTTTTACATTTTTAATTCCCCTCAGAAACTGTCTGAGCAGAGGATGCGAGAAGACAGGAGGATCCAAGCTGTATTGTGCTGAAATAGCTGATTCATGTATCTTGATGGAGGAGTAGGACAGGCCTGTGTGGTAGAGCTCGGCCAAGTACTCCAGGATGTTGGCTATGTTCACCAGTGTCACATCTTGCCCCTTTGCAGCACTCCAGATGAGATATCTTTTCCATTTTGCTGCATAATTCTTTCGTGTTGAAGGTCTACGAGCCTCCAGGATTATGTCCTTAACCCTTTGGGATAAATTTGGGTTAATTTCTGTCATGTAATGTTCCAGGCAGTTAGCTGCAGAGTTTTTAGGTTTGGATGCAGAATGTTGTAGTTGTTCTGTGTCAGCAGTAATGGGATCAGGGGCAGTTTCCATATTTGTTCCCGGACATGCTCCTCAGCAGTGGGTACCAATGTTGTCTTGGCCAGTCTGGGGCTATCAGAATGATCCTCGGACGTTCCTCTTTGATCTTGAGAAGCACCTTGTGCATCAAAGGAAGTGGTGGGAATGCATATGCTGTCAGGCTTTTCCAACTGAAGGATAGGAGTCCACCTTCCAAGCAAGTGGGTGGTAAGTCCTTGTGCAGAATTTCTTCAACTGGTGATTGTATGGGGATGCAAACAAGTCTATTTGTGGTAATCCCCATTCTCTTGTGATGGCTTTGAAGATGTCCGGATGCAGCATCCATTCGTGGGCATCTGTTGTAGTTCTGCTTAATATGTCTGCTAGAATGTTTTCCTTCCCTGGTACATAAATTGCCTGTAACTGAAGGTTGTAGCTCAGAGCCACATCCCATAGGTCTAGTGCCAGCCGGCATAGGGGGTATGAGTGTGTGCCTCCCTGTTTGTTGATGTACCACATAACTGTGGTGTTGTCTGTCCTTATCAACAGCTGGCCTTCGTGGAGAAGAGGTCTGAATGCCTGGATTGCCAATTTTACTGCCATCATTTCTTTTAGATTTATGTGCAGATGCAGTTGGTCTTGAGTCCATAGGCCTTGAATGCACTTGTCCATCATGTGTGCCCCCCAACCGAGGTCTGAGGCATCTGTCGTGATAGTTTGTCTTGGTTGACTTTTGCAGAAGGGCAGTCCTGTGTTTGATTGACAGGCCTGAGCCCACCATAAGAACTCTTTCTTCATGCATGGGATCATTGGAATTTTGGTTTCCAGGCTGTGCTTGTGCTGAGACCACAAATTCTTTAGGTACCACTGTAGCTTTCTCATATGAAGCCTGGCATGAGGGACCAGAATTATGCAGGATGCCATGAAGCCTAGAGCTTGTAGCACTTTTCTTGCAGTTAGATGGCTCGGCTTTGTTAATGCCAAGAAATAGAGAGGAAGTTGCTCTTTCTTTTCTGCAATTAGAAATGCCATTTGTTTTGATGTGTCCAGTTCTGCACCCAGAAAGGTTATTATTTGGGATGGAATCAGCCTTGACTTTTTTGTATTGACTGTGTATCCCAGGGCTTGTAGCAGGTAGATGACTCTTTGTAAGTCTTCTGTTAATTTGCTTTTGTTGTCCGCTTGTATCAGGCAGTCGTCCAGGTAGGGATAGATTTGAATTCCCTGCAGTCTGCAATGAGCGATTACTGATGCCAGGCATTTCGTGAACACTCTGGGCGCAGTAGATAAGCCAAAGGGCAATGCTGAGAATTGATAATGCTCTGATCCTGCAAGAAATCTGAGGTATCTTCTGCAAATTGGTCTTATGGGGACGTGCAGGTATGCCTCCTTGAGATCTAGAGTTACCAGCCAAGACTCCTTGCCCAGCATGGGAAGAAGCTGCTGTAGGGTCAGCATTTTGAATTTTGGAACAATGAGGAATGTGTTTAGAGCGGACAGATCTAGAATAGGCCTCCATTTGTTTTCTTTTCTTGGTACCAGGAAGAGCCTGGAGTAAAATCCCTTCCCTTGCTCCATCAATGGTACCTTTTCCACAGCACGCATTCTTAATAATTGAGATATTTGTTTTAGAGCTTCTGTCCTTTGAGAAGGTGGTAGGTTTGGCATTCCTCTCTTTCCTGGTAATGTATGGAAATGGAACCTGTAACCTTTGTCTATAGTCTGCAAAATCCATTTTCTCTTGTAATGCAGTGCCAGTTTCTTGAAAATAATGTTAGCTTTCCGCCTAAGGGTGCTTCTAGTTGTTCCCTGGTAGGCGGTGTCACCGCCAAGTCACTGTGATTGAGCTGTTGTAGTGGTGGTGGCTGTATCCGTGCCTCGTTGGTTGTTACCCTGCCACTGGCGACCCCTGTAGGCACCCCTGGATTGGTTTCTGCCTCTAGAGCGCCTATTCCTGCCTCTTTGTGCCTTAGAGGAGTCTGGAAAGGACCAATTCTTGGAGGGCCAATTCCTGCTAAACCTTGGAGGTTGAACTTGTAAGAAATCTTTTACTGTTTGCACAGATTTTGCTTTCTCTTACATCTTTTTCAGAACCTGCTGTGCGGGGGCACCAAATAAATTGACCTTGTCCATAGGTGCATCCAAAAGCTTAGATTTGACATGGTCTGGTAATGCCTTCTCTTTCAACCATGCATGCCTCCTGATAACTGTGCCAGTCATGGCTGATCTAAAGGAAGCCTCCAGTGCATCATAGCCACATTTTAAAGAATGGTTACTAACCTGCTGTATGTTATGTAACATTTCTTGAACATACTTTTTATCTAAAGATTCTTCAGAGGACAGCTTTTTAGTCAACTGGTCAAGCATAAACTCTTGATATTGAATCATATGAAATTGGCAGTTCAAAGCTCTAGCTGACAAAGTGACAGAGGTGTAAACTTTTTTACCCCATCTCTCTAAGGACCTGGATTCCCTTTCAGAGGGGAGGGGGTTTTTAGAAGAAGTAGCTGCTACAGCTTTAGGGCCCTGGGAGATAGTCTCTGGATCTGCAAAAGGGGCCTTATATAAGTGGTGATGAGTGTCCGGGACCCTGTAGTACCTATCAGGTTTAGCAGGAGCCGGAGGTAAAGTATCAGGAGTAGTACAAGCATCATTAAATGCATCATCAACAACAGATAGAACTGGAGGAATAGCTAAAGGCCTATGCTGTGGTAAGTGTAGAAAGGTCCTAAGCCTTTTTCTAGAGTGAGAAATCTTGGCCCTGCCACTGAAATTGTTCCCTCATAGCATGCAAGGTTTCCCCAAAGGAAAATTCCTCAGGAGGAGAGGCTGAAGGGATGGACTCCTCAGCATCAGAATCTTCGTAAGGAGAATAAGAAGCCTCAGGAGGGTCTGTATGATCTGAATCATCAGAAGAATCATCTGTGGCTACTGGCTCAGGGGGCTCTGCTCTAGGCCTCTTTTCTGGAGGAGGAGGGAGAGAGGCCCTGTCTGGATGAGGCTGGGATCCACGAATTAAAGTGATGAGATCCTGTGCCAAAGAAAGCATATGGGGACTGGTGCTGGGCCTGTGAGAGGGGGGCTTGGCAGGCACAGGTTTGGAAGTTTTGGCTGCTTTAGCCCTGGCAAAGGCCTTATTAGACATAGCTGGAGGAGGCCTAGCAGCTCCACGTGCAGGGGTAGAAATATCTAGTGGAATGGTGTCTGATAAATCCTGTGAAATCGCAACAGAAGGCTGGATTTCAGAAGCCGTTTCTACCAGTACAGAAGAGGCCTCGGTAGAAGGCAAGTTATCTGCTGAAGAAAGAACCGCTTGCTCGGTTTCGGCCGAAACCGAGACACTCGTGGATTGCTTAACCGTGGTTTCAGCCGAAACCGCGGACCGCGAGTGTCGGTCCTTTTCTTTGCGTTGTTTGGTTATTTGCGTAGTCGGAGGATCCGACGGCATAATGTAGGCAAAATCGGAGCCGAAAATCTGTCCAGCAAAGTCCGAGCGACGTCTAAGCGTCCGTCGGTTAAAAGAAGCACAGGCTAGACAAGCTGCTACGTCGTGGTCTGGGCCTAAGCAATGTATGCAATAGGAGTGGAAATCTTTATGAGGTATTTGTTTCCCACAAGATAAACAATTATTAACTTTCTCTGACATCGGCTGAGGCAAGAAAGAGTCCCCAACGGGGTACTTAGCTTTATAGAAGTCTTCGAAGTAGTATTCGGTAGTAGTAATCTCTGGCTCTGACCGACCGGCACTTGCGAACAGCTTCTGCTTCGCGCCAGCGCAAGAAAGACTGAGGAAAATGGCGTCGGCTGATGCCTTTATACCCGAAAAACTGCCGCAATGACGTCGGGTGAAGTGCAACACCAGCCGAAGCCAGACCCAGACTTTGGAATCCGGCCGACCGAAGGGCTGCCTGACGACAGGACAACCCATTTGTAAGGACTGCAGATGCATCCTTCAAGGACATCGGGGTCGGACAAGGGTCCGATGCCACTCACCTCCTCGGAGCCGACGAGGGAGCCTCGGCACCCAGATCCCTCGACTGACGGCACCATCGAGGGACTCGGAGCCGACGACTGAACCAAAGGAGGGACAGTTATCGGAGCAGACGGTTCCAAGAATCGAACCCAAACGAACTCTGGCTCCGAGCTCCATGGAGTTGGACAAGGAATATCGATAGAAGTGGACGGAGCCGACACCTGCTGAGGAGGGCTGGACAACATCTTGGCAAGTGCCTGCGACTTCAGTAACCTACTGACCACTCTCTCCATGTCGTGATCCGAGAGCCTAGAAGACCGAGAGGAGTGGGAGGATCTGTGACTGCGCTCATTTTGCAGCAGGGGAGACCGAGGAGCTGAATGTATGGATTCCAAAGAAGGGGACCTCAGCCTCTTATGGCTCTGCGACGGCTCCAAAGACACTGATGGAGCCGACGGGGAGACAGTCTCCTCGGTTCCGGCCGGAACCGAAGTAGTCGGTAAAGTTTGAACGTATGACGGCTCCGAGCTTGGAGCCGACGATTTAGTCGGTTTTGGGGATTTCACAGGCTGAGCCTTGACCAGTGAATCCTGGGGTTTAAGAAGACCCCTCAGAATGAGTTTATTCTTGTGCTCCTGCAGAACTCTTGGACTGAATGCATGGCATATGGAACAAGAGTCCTGCAGGTGCACGGCGCCTAAGCAATAGACGCAAGAAGTGTGACCATCTGTCAGAGACATTTTCTGACAGCATGAGTCACACTTCTTGAATCCAGACACTTTGGATTCTTTAAACATATCCAACAAATAATCCATAAGACACTATACTGATTTTTTTGGCCAAAAGGCCTAACGGTGGTAACAGAATACCACAACACTAATAACAAAGGCAAAAAACAGACAGTAAACTACAACTAAAGTTTTTTTTTTTTTTTTTTTTTAACTAGGAAGCCTCTAACTTAAACAGCTACCTAACAATAAGAAGGAAAGAAAGGATTAAACTAACTGTACCTACAAGAAGGGATAGGGGGTGGGGTAGGGGGAGAACTCTCTAATTTAAACGAGTTCTAAGGGAAGGACTAACAAGAGACTAAACTAACACAAAGTTACAGACTACAACTTTAAACAATAAAAATCCCAGAAAAAAGACTAATTTGACTAGAAATAGTTAAATAAGAAACTTATACGAGCCTGATCCAGTAAGAACCACACCTCGCAGCTGAAGCGGCAAACGAGATCTGGGTAGCTAGCGCTAGGCATCATGGGATAAGGGGTAGCCTCGAGCCAGTAAACAGCTCTCGAGCTATAGAAGATGGCAGAGTCGGAGTCGAGGATCGGCTCCGATCCCAAACAGCAAGAACGAAGGCGAGATATACAACTTAACCTCCATCTTTACCTTATCTCTATTTTCTTCCCAAGATACACAAGGGCCTGAATAATCCTCCGGGACGACCTACTGTGTTAGGTCGTGGGTCTCTTCCTGAGCCCATTTCTACATATCTTACAAAATATCTTAAACCCTTATTACAGGGTGTTAGAGCTAGAATTAAGGACACAACTGAGTTTCTTAATATCATAGCAAATTCCCAAATAGAGTATCATTGGCTACTGTGTACACTGGATGTGACATCACTTTATACCAATATCCCCCATTGGGCTGGACTTATGGCAATGGAGTTCTGGCTCTCAGAACTGAAATTATATAAACCTGGTTTTAATACGTTTTTGTTAGGTTTGGTAGAATATGTGCTAACTAAAAATGTTTTCCTCTTTAATGGTGAATTTTATTTGCAGATCAAAGGCACCGCGATGGGGGCTGCTTTTGCCCCTATATACGCAGACCTTTTTATGGGTTATTTTGAACATCATGTTATTTATGATAGGAATCATAACATCTTTATGGATGAGATGGATATTTGGTGCAGGTACCTGGATGACTGCTGGATGGTTTGGAAATCTGATGCGACATATTTACACAAATTTGTCAGCTACTTGAATGAAAATAAATGGGGCATCCATTTTACTGTTGAAACCAATAAAAAATCTATTCCTTTTTTGGATGTTTTGGTGACAAAACAACAAGATGGTACCTTGGCTAGTACAGTATATAGGAAACATTTTCATTCAAATTAGTTGTTGCACGCCTCCAGCTGTCATCCGGGTCACATTATGCCCAATATCCCCAAATCCCAATATATGAGAAACAAGAGAATATTTTCTCGACAAACTGATCTCACTATGTGTAATAATGATCGAACCAATAGTTTTATTGAACATGGATATTCCAATAGGCATCTATCCCAAACTAAGACCATTGTAGATGGTATGCTTAAAGATCAATTAACCTATTGTGAATTTAGGTCTGGGCAAAACCCTAAAATTAGATTTACTACAACTTTTGGTAAAAATGTTACCTCTTTCACTAGGGTTATACAAAAATATTGGGATATACTACGTACTGATGAACATCTAGCTACAATATTGGATAGTAGATGTTATTTTTCCTTTAGGAAAGGAACTACCTTAGGGGGTCATTTTAGTTATTACAAAAAAACATTCATCTGGTGGAGTACATAACAAAATACAAATGACCATGGGGGAACTAGGTCATGTGGGTGTTTCCCTTGTGACCACTGTACATTTTGTAAACATGTTCTAAAAACCAAGGAATTTTCAAGCAAAAATACATCAAACATTTTTGATATCCGTATTTTATCCAATTATAATAGTAGTTGGGTGATTTACCTTGCTGAGTGCCAGTGTTCGGCCTTTTACATAGGTCAAACCTCCAGGTCTTTTAAACTCAGAATTTCTGAACATTTGAGTAACATACGCAACAAGGTAATCACCAATGCTTTACACAAACATACTCAAGTTCACACAACCGCTAGATTTTCATTTACCATCATTGATAAAGTTGTAGGTTTAAAATTTTCCAGGAATAGATGGCATGAAATTTTAAATAAGAAAGAATGTAGATCATACGTTTAGGGTTTTTTTCCCCCTGGGTTTAAATGACTATTTATAATATGACTCCCAGCCACTTTGATCAATGGTGGTTTATATCAACTTTTTTTATATATATATTCTTTATATATGGCCGTGTGTGTGTGTGTGTATATATATATATATATATATGTATATATATATATATATATATATATATATATATATATATATATATATATATATATATATATATTCACATACACATACAGGGACAAAGTGATGTATTCATTTATATGTGCAAATGTCACAGTATTACTAATTATATTTAATTTTATTTTTTAGATATGGTGTGTGTATTTATTTTTTGCTGGGAACAGGGTATGGTTGTGATTGGTGGTTTTGTACTTTTTCTACTATATGAACAGCCTCATTATCATTTATATGATATTTATTTACATTGATAACGGTCATTGTGACCGAAACCGGTTTGTGACAATAAAGTGGATTTTCTCTTTTCTGCTGGTCGTTTTTGGGTTTTGACTTTATATTTGGGACCTTGCAAATGCCGTCCATGCGAAGAGTCTTTGAGCAATTTTTGTTCAACTGGAAACTACCTCAGGCATGAAGGAGGGATCAGTTCTCAGAGAAACTCGATCTGAGTGAAAAATAATGAAAGGTTCTACTGCCATTAAGGCTTGAAGCTCAAATACTCTTCTAGCTGAAGTAATAGCTAAAAGGAAAGCAGTCTTCCAGGATAGAAACTTCGAATCTGCAGAGGCAGCTGGTTCAAAATGAGGAAGATTAAGTTTTTCCAGGACAAAATTAAGATCCCAAGCAGGAGTAGGAGCTCTTCTGGGAGGTCTAAGATTACTAGCTCCCCTCAGGAACTGCTTCATCAAGGGGTGAGAAAAAATGGGTTGCGCAAAAGAACAATGAGCCGAAATTGCTGAAGCGTGAATCTTGACTGAAGAAAAGGAAAGTCCAGAATTAAGCAGTCCTGCTAGGTAGTCAAGAATGAGGGAAAGGGAAGGATGAGAAGAGTCTTCTTTAGCCAGCATCCAAGAGCAAAATCTCTTCCATTTATCTGCACAGGATTTTCTGGTGCTAGGCCTCCTAGCCTCATGAAGAAAGTACAGTTGTGTACACTTACCATAAATGTAGATGTTGGAGTGTATTTGCTGTTGCAGTCATTACATTTGGGTTATCTGCCTGCAGGTAGCCCTCAGCCGGCCTGAATATCAAAGTCTTGGGTCCTGCATCGGATGCTGTTTCTTCTTACATGACGTCAGGCAGTCAGGGGTATAAAGCATGCAGCCAATGCCATTACATCAGTTTTTCTTGCCCCAGATGTCAGGTGCCCCCATAATGGGAAGCAATTATATATATATATATATATACATATATATATATATATATATATATATATATATATATATATATATATATATATATAAAGGTTACACCTCCAACAAAAAGCAAATACACCAGAAAGTTGAAATACACTAAACAAGAAGAAAGGTATAGCCAAGAGAATCAGGGGGCTGGAGGGAGGGTAACCAGGACTGCAACAGTGAATACACTCCACCATCTACAGTTATGGTAAGTGTACACAACTGTACTATGTTCTTGTTTCACTGTTGCAGTCATTACATTTGGGTAGATTCCCAAAGCTAAGGCAGGGAGGAGGAAGTAAGAGAGCATTAGTACCAGCTATAAAGCTCTGCAAGACTGCAGTGGCAAAACCAGCTCTGGATTTAGAAAACAAAGGCAAGTAGTAATGCTTGGTGAAAGTATGTACAGAGTTAAAGGTAGCAGCTTCTAGGATGTCGCTGGTAGGGACACCTCTGAGAAAGGCTGTAGAGGTAGATGCAGCCCAGGTGGAATGTGATCTTATCCCGAGGGGCATGTTCTCCATGTTGCTTATAGCAGAAAAGAATGCAATGGCCTATCCACTTAGAAATGGTTTGCTTTGAAATGACCTTCCCCTCTGCCCCTGCAGCAAAGGCAACTAGCAGCTGTTCAGTTTTTCTGAGAGGCTTAGTCCTGTCCAAATAAAATCTTAGTTGTCTGTGCACATCCAAAGAGTGCAGTGGTCATTTGTTCTGTGGATTGGGAAAAAAGGTAGGCAAATGAATGGACTGATTAAGGGCCACACTGGATACCACCTTGGGCATAAAGGAAGGATTGGTCCTGAGGGACACCCTGTCAGCATGAATGATGATGAAGGGCTCCACTGCCATGAGGGCCTGAAGTTCAGACACTCTTCTTGCTGAAGTGATGGCTAGAAGGAAAGCGTTTTTTCAAGAAAGTAATTTCAACTCTGCAGTTGCTGCTGGCTCAAAAGGAGGCAGAGTGAGTTTTTCCAATACAAAGTTAAGGTCCCAGGCTGGAGTTGGGGCTCTCCTGGGTGGTCTTAAATTTTTGGCCTCTCTGACTAATTGTTTCAGCAGGGGATGAGAGAAGAGGGGTGGCTCAGTTTTATAATATGCTGAAATGGCTGAGGCATGAATTTTAATTGATGAGAAGGAAAGGACCTTGTGGAGTATCTCTGTTAACTATTGAAGAATATGCAGTAAGCTGGATACTGTTGTGCCCATATTTTGAGTCTGGCTCCAGGAAAAGTATCTTTTCCACTTTTCAGCATAGGATTTTCTAGTACTAGGCCTCCAGAATGACATCTAGCACCTGCTTACTGAGTGATGCTATTGGAGAGCTCAGGGAATTAGCCAGGCTGCAAGGTTCAGGGTTTGAAGCTGTGGGTGCAGAATATGGCCCTCCTGCTCGGACAGCAGGGAAGGAGTCCTGAGGCAGGTCCCATGGATCCATTAGTGACATACTGCGCAAGAGGGGGTAGCAGTGTTGGAGTGGCCAGTCTGGTGCAATCAGTATTGTCCTTGGTTTGTCTTGTTTGATCTTTAGCAGAATGTTTGGGAGGAGAGGCCGAGGGGGAAAAGCATAAACTGGACAGGGCATCCACTTTCCAAGCTTGGCTGTGGGGAGTTCTTGTGCAGAATTTGTCCAATTGGTAGTTCAGAGGGGAGGCAAACAGGTCTATCTCTGGGTTCCCCCATTTGTTTCTCAAAATGTTGAATATCTTTGGTTCCAATTTCCACTCATGTGGGTCCATGAGATTTCTGCTTAGGTCGTCTGCCAGTGAATTTAGCTTGCCTAGCAGGAATTGAGCTTGTAGGTGCACTTGGTAGCTCAAGGCTGTGTTCCACAGAGCCATGACTAGTCTGCAGAGAGGATACGAGTGGGTTTCCCCCTGCTTGTTTATGTACCACATAACAGTGGTGTTGTCTGCCTTTACCAATAATTGTCCTGGAAGAATGTGGTCCTTGAAGGCTGTCAGTGAATTCTGTACAGCTAACATTTATTTTTGATTGATATGCAGGTGCATCTGACTCGGGTTCCATTTGCCCTGAATGCACTGCCCTGCCAAGTGAGCCCCCCTATGCATAGTCTGATGCGCCTGTTGTTAGGGTTTGGGCGGCAGGGGGTAGAATGAATGGCAGTACCTTGATGTGGCAGTAGACCTCTGCCCACCAAAGGAACTCTGTCTTTATACAAGGAATGATAGGAAGCATTGATTCCAGGTCCTGTGAATGTTGACACCATAGGCTTTTTAGATACCATTGTAGTTTCCTCATATGTAGTCTTGCATATGGAATTAGTAGAATGCAAGAGGCCATGAACCTCAGGGCTTACACGATTTTCCTTGCGATAGCTGGGTCTTTGTGGCCAGTAGTTTGAAGTAGTCTGTCAAATAAACTTGTTTCTCTGGCGTGAGGTAAGCCATCTGGGAAGTTGTATTCAAGCTTGCTCCCAGGAATACAATTAGGGTACTAGATGAGATTTCTTTTCGTTTATGGTGTACCCCAGTGAGGTTAGAAGTTTCTTTACAAATGCCAGATGACTTAGTAGCATGTCGTGGCTTTCTGCCTGAATTAGACAATCGTCCAGGTATGGATATATTTGAATATTTCGTTGCCTGCAAAAAGCAATGACTGGAGCTAGGCACTTTGTGAATACCCTGGGCGCAGTAGTTAAGCCAAAGGGAAGTGCAGAGAACTGATAGTACATGTAACCTGCTCTGAAGCGTATGTATTTCCTGCAAGATTCCCTTATTGGAATGTGCAGGTAAGCTTCCTTTAAGTCTAAGGTTGCCAACCAGGCATCTTTACCTAGCATAGGAAGCAGCTGATGAAGTGTTAGCATTTTGAATTTTGGGATTACCAAAAAGGTGTTTAGAATAGAGAGGTCCAGGATAGGACGCCAGGAGCTGTCTTTTCTGGGTACCAGGAATAGTCTTGAGTAAAAACCTTGTCCCCTTTCTTCTGCTGGGACAGGTTGAACAGCCCTGATACTTAGGAGAGAGAACCTGCTGTTTAGCCTCTGCCCACTGATTTGGTGGTAGGTCTGGCCAAACGTTTGGGGCTGGTAAGGTGTGGAAGTGGAATCTGTATCCTTGGGAAACTACATTTAAAACCCATTTGTCCTGGGTAATGAGATCCCAGTTTTTTGCATCCAGTGCGATCTTTTCCCCCTAAGGGAGCATGCAGTTGAGTAGGGCTGGGAAGGATTAAGGTTAAGTCATTGTGACAGTTTTCCATAGGTGGGTGTCTTACTACTTCCAGCTTTGGAAGTGGAAGCCCCCCACTGCTTAGGCTTGGGAGTACCTCGAGATTGTAGCCTAGGTGGTCTGCTGTTCCTGGGTTTGGACTGAAGGCCTGGAAGAGATAGGAAAGGACCAATTCTTAGAACACCAATGCCTACTGAATCTGGGAGGCTGTACTTGTAGGAAATGTTTAACAATTTGCATAGGTTTAGCTTTTTCCTCCATATTCCTATAAAAGGTACAGACTGAGTGGGCAAAATAGAGGATTTTTCCCAGTTTATCGAGATTCCCAACTGGGAGCAGAGCTTGATTGTGGAATCTCTTGATTGAATTAGGTGATGCCTGGTGGTGGTGGTCAGGAGCCAATCGTTCAGGTATGGAAAGACTTGGATTCCCTGACGCCGCAAATGAGCTGGGACTACTGCCATGCACTTGGTGAACACCCGAGGCCTATGATGAGACCAAAGGGCAGCGCCCGAAACTGGTAATGACTGGCTCCCAGCCAGAAGCGTAGGTAGCTCCTTGATGCTTTGTCCATCATTATGTGGTAGGAGGCATCCTGGTGATCTATTGAGCACATTTATTTTATTTCTGGTGACTATACCTTTAGAAACTTTATATCCTTGTCTCTCAAGCTAGTTTTTCACTATCTTTTTCTGATTGTTTCTATGACTTCATCTTGACCAGGGTGCTAGCCCCACTCCATTTGCCCTCGCTACGCTCAAGTTCACTTTGCTTCCCCTACCCTACCCCACCCCCATTCCCACCCACCCCATTACAATTACCTTTATGCCTAACGATCCCTCCCCTTCCTGTCCCACTAGCCACTACAATTCCACTTCCTGCCTATTGCCACAACCACCTTACTAATCTGTCAATCTTGTCAACACCACTTCCTCTATACCACTGTCTCTCTACCTACTCTATCTGTCCATATTTTATTCCAACATATATTATTTTCTAATATCTTCTACACTACTCATTTTCTCTATCTCCACCTCTTACCACTCCAATCTCTGACCCACTCCTATGTTCACCAACTTCTGACTCGTACAACATATACCCAACTAATTTATCTTTTACTGTCTCCCCTAATCTCCTTACTACCTCAAGTCTATATAAACTATCCATAATACAGGTTTTTAAACCTTCCCACAAAGCTGTCAAAACTATACAAACTCCATCTAGCATCTACTACACACTCTCCCCTCACTAAAAACCTACTTTGTTCTGGAGATATCCATCCCAACTCTGGCCCATCTTCTCTCCCCAAAGCTACCTCTATACTGCCCCCATCTTACTCCTTTAACAGTCACCAACCTCAGTCACAGCAATCATCTCCATCCAAATACTTAACTATTTACTCATTGAATATTCAGAGTCTAGAAAATAAAGTCACTGAGCTGCACTCATGGATAGCTCTCAATACCCCTCACATCCTCTCCCTATCTGAAACCTGGCTCAAGCCACAAATCTCAAATAGTGAAATACTCCCACCAGGTTATAATATCTTCCGATCTGATAGACCTGTAAAAAAAGGTGGTGGCGTGGCCATCCTCTACTCAAACATTCTTAACCTCTCAGCATACCCTTCCCCAATTCCTGACTTCCTCCCAGCTGAAATCATCATCCTTAACTGCCATCTGAATCCGCACAAAAAACTTGCAATTGCCTCTATCTACCTTCCTCCTAGTAACAATCTGCCCATTCTTGAAAACATCCTATCCTGGTTCTCCCACAACATACCATATGAGACACTTATCCTTGGTGATGTCAACACTGATTGGTCCAAACTCACAACTGACTCCCCCCAACTCAGCGTCCACCTACACGGCCTTCCACCAACTTATAACATCTCCCACTCGCTTCCATAAAAATTCCACTTCCAGATCCATCATAGACTGGATCCTTACCAATTCCCCCCACCAATACCACAATCCCACCACCTTACCTGACTCCCTCAGTGATCATCTCCCTACCACCATCTTAAGACACTACTCCCATATTCCTAAACCCCACCTTATCAAAGACTGTCGAAAACTATCGACTTTCAATTCATCCCAGCTTAACTCCATTCTCCACAACATAGATTGGTCCATCCTAAAACACCTCCCCCTAAACGATGCTGTAAGCACTTTCAATAGCATCAAAAAGTTATACTATAGCTCTGCTCGGCTTAACAAATCCAATCCTCGAAAATGTTGGTCAACTCTCAACATCATCCTCTATCCTGGAAAGCCCTCTAATCCCTCCCCATACCCTAACTCTTCCTCTCAGAAAACAGCTACCCTCCTGAATAAACACCATCTCTTCCATCCAAAATCCAGTAAACTCTAAGCCAAACTCTACTTCGACACCCACCTCTCCAAGTCCCACTAACACAACTTTTTCTTTTGAGCCAGTTCCCATTACTTACATCAAATCTCTACTACAAGCTAAAACCTTGCTCTCCTTCCACTGACAATCTATCTCCTACATTCCTCAAACTTGCTGCTGACTCAATTGCCTATCCTGTATCTATAATGATTAATCGATCTATTCTGGAATCAACTGTCCCCACCCTTTGGAAATCTTTCTTCGTTATCCCTCTTCATAAAGGTGGAAACTCCACTGACCCCTCAAACTACCGACCCATTGCCATTCTGTCCCCCTCTCCAAGATATTAGAAAAATGTATTCACTCACAGCTTTTCAATCACCTCCTCACACACCACTTACTTACCCCTACCCAACATGGATTTCGTCCTCACCACAGCACCACCACTGCCTCCTCTGCTTCACTATTATCATTGCAGAGGCCCTAGACAACAATAAACTCATTTCCTGTCTCTTCCTAGATCTCTCCAAAGCCTTCGATACTGTCTCTCATCCTCTACTACTATCCAAACTCGCAAATCTCCACCTATCCCCCTCCACACTTGCCTGGTTTAATAGTTACCTATCTGGCAGGGAACAATCTGTCAAATGGCTCTCATCCTCCTCACCTTTCCTTCCTATCTCCACTGGTGTTCCCCAAGGCTCCATCTTGGGACCCCCTTTTGTTTAACATCTTCACCAATGATCTTTACACCTCATGCAAAGAATCCTCCCTTATTCAATATGCCGACTCCACACTTATATCCATTTCAAATAACATTCCTGAACTACACTCCCTGACCCAACAGGCCCTACTATCCACTGAACAATGGCCCTCTCACAACCTATTGATCCTAAATCCCAAAAAGACCAAACTCCTACTTTTCCTTCCCCGTTCTCTTTCTCATCACAAAACCTCCTTTTTTATTACATCTTCTAACAATACAAACATCCAACCTGACACCCACACAAAACTCCTAGGGGTCATTATCAATGACGAACTCAAGTTCAACCTACACATACTCCAATGTATAAAAAAAACAAACCAGAAACTAGGTCTGCTATATCAGAACAAAAAATTCCTAACCCCTGAATCTAGACTTACCCTGGGCCAGGCACTCCTGCTCCCCTCCCTCTTATACTCCGCCCCAGTTCTTACCAATATCCAGGCCACCACTCTAAACAAACTGCAACAGACTTACCATAAAATAGCCAGATTCATTACTAACTCCCCATACAACTCACACCACTGCATTTCTTTAAACTCTCTTCAATGGCTTGAACTTCCCCAGTTTCTGCTATCTTATCAATTTCATATGCTACACTCTATTCTTTATAAACCCTCCTTCCGTCCATCTCTATCTTCGTTAGTCTCCATCTACATCCCATCCCGGACCCTCTGTACTTCTAACCAACAATTACTTGATATCTACCACCCAAAAAGGTCAGTAGGCAAACTACTCTACAAACACTCCCTTGCCCATGCTTGGAACAAACTTCCCCTTGACTTACGTTCAATCTCCCACACCTCACACATTAAAAATGAACTAAAAGCTTACTTTCTCAATTCCAGAACCTGCCCTTGCCATGACCCTACCTAGTCTTTTTTCCCTTTATGTACCCTCAAAAGGACCATACTTAGTACCTCATTACACCTCTCTCTCCAATGTGTCTACTATGCATTTGCACAATTTTATACAAACAAAAAATGTTTATTGTTGACCTATTGAACTATATCAATGTAAAACTGTTACTTAGCTTATTTTTAATGCAACTTAACTTTATGCATGCAACCCAACATATGTCCCCTGTTCTTTTTGGAGCTAAAAAGAACCTGGAGTATGTTCCGAATCCTGTCTGGTCTGTTGGGACCTTTTGTTCGACTCTTTTTAATAGCAGCTTTTTTATCTCTATAGCCGCTTGATCCCTGTGATTGGGTGGTACATCTGGGATCCTTTTGGGAGGGTGTGGTGGAAGGGAAAAGGGTACAGAGTAACCTCTGGTAATAATGTCTTCCACCCACTTGTCTCAAGTGAGATTTAGCCAGGCTTCTGGGTACAAGGACAGGCGACCCCCAACTGGCACCAGAGACACACGGTCGGGTTCCACATCAGGAACGCTGATAGGGACGGTCACAAAAGGAATCGCAACCTCCCTGATTTTGTGGGCCTCCCCTGCCTCTAGGGCGACATCTACCATTATTTCCTCCTCCCCTGCCTCTGAAGGAGGAATCACCTTGTGTGTCCTGGAAAGGTGTCTCTGATTTCTTGAACCACATTTTGCCGCTCTTCTGACCTTTAGGGTAAGGTCTAGAAGGAATGATAAAACGGACTCCCATGGCAGAGTCTCTTTCCTTCCTGCTCACACCTGGTGAGGGTATCTTTCACCTTGGGTCCAAAAAGACAGGATCCGTCCATGGGAGCATTGGTGAATGTAGACTTGAAAGGCTCAGCAAAGTTGCATAGACGCATCCAGGAATATCTCCTTAATGAGACTCTTGAACCCGCCGCCCTACTCACATGATCAGCTGCATATGAGATCAGCCGCATGGAGGAGTTAACAATAGATGTGAGGGTAGCCAACTGAGCCGACACTGTAGATGGGACTGCTTCAGTCGAGGTACCCTGAAGAGCATCTCCTAACTCCTTTAGGAGATCTCTCTGAAGTCTCATAAAATGTGATACATAGTTCAGTGATCGGAGTGTAAAAGCCGCTGAAGAGAAGATACGCTTCCCGTACCTATCCATCGTTCGGGATTCCTTATTAGGTGGATGGATAGAAGAAGTCTCTGCTAGCTCCTTCGTGGCCGCCACCACCATGGCATCAACAGGTAAACCCTTAGATAAAAACTCTTTGTCCTTAGGGGCGGATAGAAATTTATTCGGCCACCTGGGGACCGGTTCCATGGCATCAGGAGTCTGCCATGTTTTCTGACTCACGAGATCTAGTAATTTATTAAATGGAGGAGACACCTATGAAGCTGAGGGTTGAGACCCAACAGCCTTCAGGTACACTGACTCCTCATTGGAAGGGGTAACGGTGGGCCAGCCACCTCTCTGCCTGAGGATCTCCAAAACGTCTGCAAAGGAGACATCTTCAGAAGACGACTTAGGGGGACCCCTCCGACTCGAGGTCAGTGTCAGATAGGACAGACTCATCAGGGGAGTCTATATGCTTCCTCTTACATGATCTCTTCCGAGGGGGCTCCTCAGTGGGATCTTCTGGGGAAGTCTCGGAAGATTGGGGACCACCCAAACGGGGGTCCTGAGGCTGTAAGTCTCTACCATCCTGGGGGGAGAGAGGATGCTGAGACAATAGTCGGCGTTTGAGGGAGTATAGCATCGGTACTCCTACGTGGTACGGATGAACTATCCAACATGCTCCTCATCTTCACGAAAACAGTTTCCTCCAGCTCCGAACAATGCCCCGGCTCTGAAGAGAACGTAGGTGCCGATGGCTCCAAAGGAATTGGCTCCGCGAACGATATAGCGTCCAAGCTCACTTGGGCCGACGCACCAAGAGGAAGACTCGGCACAGAAGAGGTTCGTTCCAAATGTCCCCCTCGAGCCCGGCCGAAGAGCTTTGGACCCTAGACACTTCGGATGACACCAACAGTGTCGGAGCGGAGCTCGGCTCCGAGACAACCAACCGGGGTGCTGGAGCCGAGGACACCACTATAGCAGGTACTGACAGCAACGGCCCCAAAGGCCCAATCTGGGTTGGAGGAGGAAAAAGAGCAGGGTCGGTAACAGGAGTCGGCTCCGAGACAGAAGTGGTCGGAGCCGATAATTTTGGCAAGGCCGATGACTTAAGAAGTCTGAGCACCACGCTCTCGATGCCTTCTTCAGAAAAGCTCCTGGAGGATCTGGAGGACAGGAGACCTCGCTCTCTATAATATAGGTGATTTTAAAGTAGCGGAGACCGATGGAATGTCTGTAGACCAGCTCTGAAGAGGACTGCTAGTGATCGGCACCAAAGAACTGGGTGCCGATACTGCAATGTCCATGTCCAAAATCTCGATCGGCTCAGAGGACAGTGGAGCCAGAGAGACAGAGGCCATCTATGATTTAGACAACTTCTGTGGAAGTTCAGAGACAGAAGTTGAGGCTGGAGAAGGCCCTTTTGAGGTCTTGCCCTTATCTTTACTAGAAGAATGCGACCTAGCAGAGGACGACGAACTGGCTAGGTCTTCCTCGAAAGAAGGTTTTAACAAGCCTTTTAGAATCAACTTATTCTTCCATTCCTGGAGCACTCTAGGACTAAAGGAATGGCAAAAGAGAAGTCTCTTGAAGATGTATGGCCCCTAAACAGTACACACAGATGCTATGTCCATCAATGATAAGACATTTTTTGAGAGCATTTAGTACACTTTTTAAATCCTGACTGTTTATGCTCTTTATGTTCTTTAGACATAATGGCAGTCTCAATATAGGCGATTGAAGAGAAAAAACAAAACACTCACTCAACAAGAGAGGAACTAGATCCTCTAACTTAAACAGATCTAGCTCTAATTCTCACAACAAACAACCAAGGGAAGTTTTACTAGGTTCTCTAACTTAAATGAAACTAGTGTAAAGGAAAAGGGAACAGACTAGTACCTCTAAGTAAAACGGTTTAGTCAAACGCACACACTCACGGGAACACACACAAAGAAGGCCAACAGGCCCAAAATTTTATAGCAGAAAAGTCAAATCCAGTAAAAAGTCAAGTCCGGTTAAATTGACACAATCGGTATTACAATAAGGCTATCAGCAAGAAGAAAAGCACTGCACACAAAGTTAAAAACTTCTAACAAGCAGAATAATAAAAAACTAAAACACTTGGCCACGGCCAACCAAAAGAAGCTTCCGACTGAAGACGTGGCAAACGAGATCTGGGGAATGTGCACATGCATCATGGGATACCAATTAGCCACGAGCCAATCAGAAGTATTCAGGCTTTCTAAGCGGCCGAGTCAGAGCAGAGGATCGGCTCCCTACCCACATGTAATAACGGAGACGAGATAGGACTACTTAACATTGTGAAGTTTCCAAACAATATATGCATTTGGAGTGCACATCTAAATGTGAGATCTTGTGGCCACAGGCCACACTTTTTAAAACCTAATGGTTTCAGAGACATGTTGAAAAGATAAAGTGTATAGAAATATTTAGATACATAACCTTTTTTTACATAAAGGATATGGAAAGAAAAAAAATACCAACAATGGTAATTAGAAAGTACTTTAAATACGGTAAAAAGGGACAAAATACCAACAATGGTATAAAAAGTTGCTCTAAAGAGTAATGACATTTAGAGAAAGGGTACTGAAATATAAGGAAGAAAATTTAAAGTTAATTATAAAGGTTAAAGGGAGAACTAAAGCGAAAATAAGAAATTTTAAACTCACTAAAATAAATCACTTGTGTTTTGTGATTCTACATTCGAACACTACGGTGGCAAGATATGTGAAGCATGTAAGGTGTCTAGGGCATTATGGGTAAAGAGAGGAGCTTAAGAGTTTCAGTGTTCTACAATGAAGAAAAAGTGGCAGAGTTGGATCCAAGGGTCAGATCCGAATCTAATAGTTGTGGAATAAATGAAAATGACATCAGATTCAGGAGACAATGTATCCTCATCAGAAGCACAAGACACTGGGGCATGGATTTTGGAAAAATAGCCCACAGAAATATCCTCATCAGATTAAGAATTCTCCTCCTCCTTCAGAATCCTTCCATTGCCTTTTAAGTAGAAAAGGAGCAGTAGCAGCAAAATAAAAAATGGAGGCCTCAAACACATAATGGCTTTGAAAAGCCCATGTAAAAAATCCTGCCGTTCCTTCTGAAGATCCACAGATGTCTGGGGAGACTGTATTGTCTTCTGCGTTTTCTTAATTCTGACATCTGCCTGAAAAAAATGAGGGGTCTCTACAGCCCTGACATAACTATCAAGGAACCTCTTCTCCAATCAAGAAATAAGCTATGTCTTCTTGTCCCTCCAAAACAGTAAAGCAAGGCAACCCTTTCTCATCAAAACACACAACTTCTCAGATGTGATGGACATGCAAGGCAGCTGTGCCATATCGGCCTTCAACAGGCTCATGATAGACGGAGCAGTTGCAGGAGCCTGATGGTACAGGGTCTTAAGAGAGACTATGCAGATGTCTGGGTCTGAATGGACATAAGTCTTCAGTTTTTTTTTTTTTTTTGAATTAAAGACAATTTCATAGTTATCAGCAGGACAGCAGAAGACAAGGACTCTGAGCCCATTTTATTTTGGGTTTGATTCTCAAGGTGAATTTTTAATAGAGAGAGTGCTTTGTAGAATCTTAGGTTAAAAACAAGTGACATATAGTCCCTATAGCCCCTTAGAGGTGATCTCGGCTTGACCTACAAAGCCACATCTGACCCAGAGCTGCTAGATATGCTACCTAAAGAAATCCCAATCCCTCCGTGCCACACACTCCAGGGACCTTAACCTCATTACCACAATAAACAGAACATGCTGGAGGGACAGGTTCCTAACCCAGGGACTTCCCATACTCTGGAATAAACTTCCTATTCAGGTCAAGCAGAGCACTTCACTGGCCCTCTAGGAGAAATCTTGACGAGTGGGTGGGCAATAGGAAGTTCATCCTGGGGATCACCAGTGGCCTTGCTTGACAGGGGCACTGGGAACTACCTTTGGGTAGCATTATGACAGGGAATCTTCTTGGGCTAGGCTTATATAGGCTCCAGGACTGTTAGCCTAGTACACACCTATAAACCTATAGACATGTTCAACTCCTAAGCAAAAAAGGCATTTAAAATTAAGGTCTCTGAAGAATTTGCTAACCACAATCACATTTTCCTCTCTTCAATGACATTTACAACACTTTTTAGCACAAAAACTAAAAGAGAAAGGGTCCCCAACAGAGATACTTATCTGCCCAACGGCAGAGGAAGCAGCATAACTTGTACTGCTGACAGACCAACTGTGAAGTGACAGTTTAGTACCCAGGCTGGTAGCAAGAACGTTTTTAGGTAATTTATGCCCATACATCCCTCATATACCTCTTGCCTCCCTGAGAATGGCATCACACGTCAGACACACAGGATGAGAGGAAGCTGCCCAGGCTTTGGTATGCTGGGCAGACACATGGTTATCTTTGCCAGTATATCTCATCTGTTAGTAATATTATAACAGTGATCTAAGGAAGGACATCAAACCATCTCCAATAGGGTACTAATGTAAAGATATCACTCAGGGAGAAAAATCACTACTTCACTGCATCATATTAAGATGCTGAGAAGTTTAGAATGGAAAAAGCAAATGGTCATTTTTAAACACTTGTTAAACCCAGCTTCCCTGTTTAGCAAGTGTAAAATAAAGTAAAAAATAAATAAGCTAGCAAGAGTTAGAAGTACTTGCCTTTTTCCCTTCTTCTTTATCAAGGTTAGAGAAACAAAGGTAATGTAATTGCATGCATGCGTATGGGTGGGAATGTGCGATGAGCAGATACCCCTCAACCTTTGCTCAAGAATTCAGGACAGAAAAGCAAGTGGCTTGCCATCAACACACATTATCTGAACAATAAGTATGAAACACTAATTGTCTGGTTTTGCTGACTAACTGTAATCCTAGTGATTTACCAGAAAATAAAGCTAAAGGGACAGGGTAAGAATATTAAAACGTCAGACATTCTGCAAAATCATAAACAGTGAAAAGGCCACTGGGGGTTGCAATGCCTTCTACTGTAAGACTTTTATTTGTTTACAATAAGACATCTGAAGTGTATTTAGTCAAGAAAGTGGCTGTGATTTGTGTGCGTGTGCACCGAAATTAAAAATACTAACAACATTTAGGATGTAGCATACTTCCTTAAACAACTACATATGCTACAGTAAATTTGAAACATTAGGCAAAGGAACTGTGTTACATCAAAAAATATTTAAAAAATGTATATACTAATAACCAAATATGAAAATTTTATTTAAAAGACAGCCCATTATCTAAGCACAATAATGGTCATTATAGAGGAAGTAACTCCCCCTTCCAGGGATGTAGATGACTTCCGTCTTTGGTGTCCAGCCTCAAAACATCCTTACGTAGAATGTTATTTCTCAGCAATGTCCACCTTTGTCAAGCACTATCGCTTGCACATCAAGTGAAACGCAAGCATACATGCTGGGAACCTGCCTCGGAGTACAGCCATGCTATAACATTTAATACTTATTTTCATCATTTGTTCAATATATGAAACTGAAAAGGACTTCATTCTTTATGTGTTACTGCTACTTACTTTAACCAAGATGGACAGGTCTTCATCCTTACGTTTCTGTAACTGAAGTAATAAAACAAATTCAGAATATGTACTTCTATTTTCTGAAACAAGTCAAACCAAGCAGCCACATCATCATGACTTTGAAACATATTATACAACCTTCATCTATTTCAGCCACAACTTTGCTTTCAGATGAGATTCAGAAACTACTACAATAAAAAGCTTCAGCAGTAAAAAAAAAATCAGGTTTGTCTCAACAATGTCTTTAATATTTAAGTCTTTTCATTCCATCATGGGTGGTACATCAGAGATAAGTCTAACAGAAATGAAAGTTAGTGTAAATAGTACAGCAACCTCCCCCCAAATAAAAAGGTCAAAGCACATGTTCAACCTACCTAGACGTAAACTTTAGTAATCAAATAAATGTGAGTTTTGTAAACAAGAACATAATTCCCCTCACTCACCTTTTACATACTGTAAGCCACATACATAGCTATGCTTCTCAGCAAACCACTACCAACTCCTAGGCTCCCAAGAAGTCAAAAATGTACCTAGTATTTTTCGCTTAGTTAATAAATGAGAAAATACAATCTGTCAAAATCAGTATATGAAAGGCAGTAAATCTTAATCAGCAAGCATGCGCAGTGGCCTTGTCCAATAGTAAAGATGCTTTATGATACTCCCTTCTGTCAAATGCATTGATAATACTGCAGACCAAAGCATATTTTCATTATTTACTCTAGAGAAGATAATCCGCTGAATATCTCAGACTAGCAGCAGACTCAATTGCTTATCCCACAACCATTCTCATAAACAAACCTACCATTGAACAGTACTGTTCCACTCCTATGAATTAAATCTTGTACTTCTCAAAGGTGGCACCTCCACTAAAGCATCTAATTTTAGACCCATATGAATCTTATCTCAGAAACTTAAAGTGTATTCACAAACAAATACTTGGTCACTTAAGAAATAACCTCACTTCCTCTTTCACAACATGGTTTCCAACTTGGGCATAGTGTTGTGATCAGGCAACATCTGACAGAAAGCTGGCAGTGCCATGATTGCTCACCAGGCTAGAGCAAATCAAACAATACACATTTACGTATGCCTATCTTACCTTACTAAATTCCTACTTCTCAACTGAACTCGTTCAAATTAAATTACTGCTACAATCTAAACCAAGACATAAGCCAGTACTATCACTATTCCAGTAACAATTGGCAATAACACATTACTAATAGAGGTTTACCTACCTCTGTTGAAAAGGTCTTGATTAGTATTGTAAAAATAATCTAATGTACGCTAAGTAATGTATGCTAAGTAGTGTAGAGTGTTTCAATCCACAAATGTATACTATGTAATCTTATTATCCATAATTACTATTAATGAATATTCTTTGTTTCCCTAGATTTGTAATGTCTTAATACCAATGTAAAATGTGTTATTCCTAAACTTTCTATGTATTGTGATGCTGTTTAAACCCCTAAATGTATTTGTAATTTGTCTCTCAGTGGAGCTTTTCTCCACGGGCCTCTGCTGAAAAAGGGCCTCTGGCCCAGACAGACTCCCCTGGTTAACAAATGTAAAATAAATAACTACAGTTCTTACACTGAAGGACAATTAGTATCAGCCATCCTCAGAGATTCAGATAAGCATTTGATATGTCAGATCAATTTAGTACAAGATTAACTAGCCTTCAACTAATCTGATTTGAAAGTTATCTTAATATATCACAATGTGTATAAACAGCTCCTAGCAATCACTAACACAATATGTGGAAACTGCCATTAATCTGCTCAGCCAAAACCAGAAATCGTAAAAACATCTTGTGACAAACTAAGACATCCACTGAACAACTGGTAACGGATTCCTAATTAATTCTGTGCCAACAAAACTAAGCTGCTACTTTTCACTCCTGTCATACTTAAAAAAACATCTCACAAATATCCCCCTACTGAATGAGTATCACACACAAAACTATTAGGGGAAAATAATCAAGGATAACCTAAACTATGGCCAATGCATAAACTGTTGTATATCCAAACATAATAAATTGGGTGTGTCTTACAAATCCAAAACTTTCCTTATGGATAAAACTAAACTCGCAACCAGTAATACCCTACTACTCCCAACCCCAATATATACCTCAGGTTATTCTAACAAATATTCCAAGGTTACACTTTCTTCTTAAACCTAACAAATATTCCAAAGTTACACTTTATTAAACTCAAACAGTTCTAAAACAAGACATAGATCTTACCACTGTTCTGCACTAACAGATGACACACCACCAAAACTTGCTCTTAGCACAAATTCATAGCATACTGTTTTACCCTAACAAATAACCAGCACTAAAAATGGCTTAAGAATACTCTCCATTCAGCCCATTAAGGTCTACTACGCAAAATAAGCTTTTTGTTTCTAAGTCTCCATCATTTTAGTGACTCCCTGTTTTCAGTTTCTAAACTTTGAATCCTGTTTCACCAGATGTTACTACAGCTATTAGTTTCTAGAAAAACTGTGGACTCCTCTAACTACTACTTCTGTCACCACATTAAATACTTCCAGAATCAATTTATTCTAACCTGATTTTTTATCAACCTTTTAAGCAACTACTTAATGTCAATTAATTCATGCTGAATAATGTACTTTATATTGTATATCTGGGCATAACTATATGCTGTCTGTTCTTTATATATGTCCATGTACAGCAAGTCATCCTTCTGTCCCTATATTTCATGTACACATCACCATACCATATTTGGATCAAGTCTCCAATTACATAAGCAAGATCATTATTTATTAAAATGTTGGAGAGTTTTTCCTCCCTAGGGGCCCCACTGAAATAAAAATTATGGGCTTAAACTGTTTATCTCAGTAAACAAATAGCAATTAGTAAGTAAAGGCTTCTACAGGTGGACAGACTGTCACAGGAGGTGCAAATCACCACAACTACAAACAACTTGTTTGCTACGGCCTAAATGAATAACAGACACACAGACTGAGCTGTGCTATCAAACAGCTGCCCTGGGATTAATACTGGCACTACGAAGTAGTCAACTGTTAGTGTCACATGAAAACAATCCAAGCAGAGTATGCAAGTGAAATGTAATCTGCACATTCACGGAGCTAAAAAAGGATAGCTGTATGTCATTTAATGCAGTACTGCAAAGTGTGCCAGACAGAATCATACATACTGATTTATGCTACTGGTTAAACAAACTGCCTGTTTTCAGGGTGATTGGGGGGCAATGGATTACCATGAGGCTCATGAATGACAAAGTTTAGGAGAGTCCACAGAGGCGAGCTAAAGTCATCTGAATGTAGCTCTTCCACATGTTATTACACTGACTTCAAGAAACGAGACAACCGGCAAGCTGAACATTCTGAAAAGTAAAGACACAGCAGATTTTATGACAAGAGAAATGTATTTCACCACATGCGCAATGTTTAGGTATTCTTAGCAACCACTTGGTCCCTTTCTTCATATCATTTTACCCCCCCCCCCCAAAGTGCATCTAGAGCCAGTGTCTCTCTTGTGCTCGTATTCAACATCTGCATCAGTTTTAACACTCAGTAGCTCTGAACAAGGAATTTATCTCTTGCCTATAAATATGCTGCCATCAGCATTGTTATTTTACCTGTAAAAATTTACTAGAATCCTTAAAGACAGCTAACAAAACAACTTCAACTATACAAAATGCAGAATACACTATATAGCAGAGGACTGCATAGATTATAAAATGCAGAATACACTATATAGCAGAGGACTGCATAGATTATAAAATACTTATAGAAGATCTACT